>NC_059215.1:58066503-58084003 GCF_020615455.1 Coregonus clupeaformis
CATCATCAGCAGGGTGTATATAATAGTGATAATGATAATAACAGATTAGACCAGAGGATCTGTGTTGTTGTGCTTTATCAGAGAAAGTCAGAGTAAAGTCGTATAGAACATAAATAACCCTGTTATATCCAGTGTGTGTTTGAGGTGCAATCTCAAGTTTGTGTTGAGAGTCTTAGAGTGTGTGAAATAACAACCCTATCAAGGTAAATCATCTTACTACAGTAACAACCACAACAACAAAAACATAACACATGTACACACACAAACACACAAAAATCGCACATAGACCACTTTGTGTTTCGATTAAATAAAAAATAAAAAATATACTGAACAAAAATGTGAATGCAACAGGCAACAATTTCAAAGATTTGACTGAGTTACAGTTCATTTAAGGAAATCAATCAATTGAAAACAAGTAATTAGGCACTAATCTATGGATTTCACATGACTGGGAATACAGATCTGCATCTGTTGGTCACAGATACCTTTAAAAAAAAGGTAGGGGCATGGATCAGAAAACCAGTCAGTATCTGGTGTGACCACCATTTGCCTCATGCAGTGCGACACATCTCTTTCGATTGGAGTTGATCAAGCTGTTGATTGCGGCCTGTGGAATGGTGTCCCACTCCTCTTCAATGGCTGTGTGAATTTGCTGGATATTGGCGGGAACTGGAACACGCTATCGTACACGTCGATCCAGAGCATTCCAAACATGCTCAATGGGTGACATGTCTGGTTAGTATGCAGGCCATGGAAGAACTAGGACATTTTCAGCTTCGAGGAATAGTTTACAGGTCCTTGCGACATGGAGCTGTGCATTATCATGCTGAAACATGAGGTGATGGCGATGGATGAATGGCACGGCAATGGGCCTCAGGATCTCATCACGGTATCTCTGTGCATTCAAATTGCCATCGATAAAATGTAATTGTGTTTGTTGTCCGTAGCTTATGCCTGCCCATACCATAACCCCACCGCCACCATAGGGCACTCTGTTCACAATGTTGACATCAGCAAACCGCTCGCCCACTTGACGCCATATACGTGGTCTGTGGTTGTGAGGCTGGTTGTCATACTGCCAAATTCTCCAAAATAATGTTGGAGGCGGCTTATGGTAGAGAAATGAACATTCAATTATCTGGCAACAGCTCTGGTGGGAATTCCTGCAGTCAGCATACCAATAGCACGCTCCCTCAAAACCTGAGACATCTGTGGCATTGTGTTGTGACAAAACTGCACATTTTAGAGTGGCCTTTTATTGTCCCCGGCAAAAGGTGCACCTGTGTAATGATCGTGCTGCTTAGTCAGCTTCTTGATTTGCCACACCTGTCAGGTGGATGGATTGTCTTGGCAAAGGAGAAATGCTCACTAACAGGGATGTACACACATTTTGTGCACAAAATCTGAGCTAAATAAGCTTTTTGTACACATGGAACATTTCTGGGAACTTTCATTTCAGCTAGTGAAACATGGGACCAACATTTAATATGTTGCGTTTATGTTTTTGTTCAGTGTAATTGCCCTATCTTCATAAATTGAAAGAGATATACAATCACTGATGTTTTTGTCTAAAAACATCCCTCTCTATCAGTTCAATACACACCCTCCAACCAACCAACCCTCTCTCTCTACCTCCCTCCCGCTCTCCCAGGCTAGTCAATACCCCTGAATGATTTAACTCCTCCCCAGTTAATTAGATATTTAATTGGCTATCTGTAGACAAATAACTGTCATCTACACAGACACACACACATATACAGTGGCGTAGTCCTCAGGGTCAGAGTTCAATGAGAGGCTGTCTGGGTCAAGCTTGCTGCCTGTGTAACGATCCCGGCAGTCTGAGTCGGGTCCTGTCTGTGGACTAGTTGTTATGTTCGTGATCTCCAGTTTCCCGAGGGTTCTGGAACGCTCCGGGGAGCTCTCTTGATTTCCGCACCTGCATCCCATCAGCAATCTGCACACCTGGTCCTGATCATCACCCTTCTTAGGCTCTGGCCTAACATCCATTCCCTGCCGGATCGTTAGCCATGAACAGTAGGTTTACCAGAGTATCAGTCTTAGAGCCTAGCGTTAGTTTTGTTGTTTTTGCACCTTGTTGGTTTGTTGCTTACTTACCCCCCGTTTTGTTCCATCTGCAGTCACCCGTCCGAACCTTCATCCAACCTCTGCCTGGTGGTCGGCGGCTGCCGACCCAGGATGGGATCAACCACTGCACCCCCAACAACTAATCAACGCCGCCCGCTCTGTTCCCTGGATTATTCAGCATCACTCTTGAACTTGTAAATAAACACTCACCTTCGTTTCAACTTACCTTGTCCTGGTCTGCTTCTGGGTTCTGGCTTAGCAACTCGTGACAGAACGATCCGGCCAGTAATGAACCCAGCGGACCTGGACTCTGTTCGCCATGCCATTACCCAGCAGGAGAAGATGTTGGGCCATCATAGCACGGTACTACAGGAGATCGCGTTGTCAGTTCGGAACCTTTCTACCGGTCTGACGGAGGTCCAGAACCAACGCAAGTGTCCGGTGGAAGATCCACTACCGGTTTCACCCATCTCGCCTGCCGCTTCTGAAGCTGTGTCCTTCCGTGAGCCCAAGGTTCCGACACCGGATAAATATGAGGGGGAGCTGGGAAGATGCCGTTCCTTCCTTATGCAGTGTGGATTAGTGTTCGATCTACAGCCCTACTCTTATGCCACAGACAAGGCTAGGATAGCCTTTGTGATTGAGTTGCTGCGTGGTCGAGCGCTGGAGTGGGCTTCAGCCGTTTGGGAACGACAGGATCCCTGCATGGCTTCATACCAGGGGTTCACGGCCGAGATGAGGAAGCTCTTCGACCATTCCGTCCGAGGGAGGGACGCAGCTAGGCGCCTGTTTTCGCTTCGCCAAGGAACTCGCAGCGTGGCCGACTTCGTGATCGAGTTCAAGACGTTGGCTGTGGAGAGTGGGTGGAATGAGGAGGCTCTGCAAGCGGCCTTTTACCAGGGTCTGTCGGAGCAGCTCAAGGATGAGTTGATCTCCTATCCGAGTCTAGTGACCTGGACAGCTTGGTAGCCTTGTCTATTCGGGTGGATAATCGAGTCCGAGAGCGAAGGAGGGAGAAGCAATGGGCTCCGTCCAACCGATCAGCTTCTCAGGTTCCAGTCGGGTCGTCAAACTGCGCGGCTCGCTAAAGTTGGGAGGACTTTTAGCGAGCCAGTTTCGACCTCTCAATACCTCTGTCAGACCCCGTTTCCCGGCTACCCTTATGAACAGGAATCAGAGCTTAGCGATTAACGCTTTTATCGATTCAGGTGCCGATGGAAGCTTTCTAGATGCCGAGTTGGTGGAACAGCTGGGGCTTTCCAAGGAGCAATTGCCGGAAGCCATTGAAGCTACCACTCTGGACGGCAGTAGTCTGGCACGTATCACGATGAGGACTGAACCGGTTAAGATGCGGTTGTCGGGGAATCATTCTGAGATGATTTCATTCTTCATTCTGCCGTCTTCCCAGGTTCCTCTGGTCCTTGGATACCCCTGGCTGAAGGAACACAATCCCACGTTCGATTGGGTGACGGGCAAGGTAACGAGTTGGAGCCTTGATTGTCATGCTAACTGTCTCAAGACTGCCTGCCCCCATTCGGTTCCCAGTCAGGTGATTGAGGCTAAACCCCCAGATTTGTCCCTGGTTCCCGAGACATATCACGATTTGGGGGAAGTTTTCAGTAAGCAGAAGGCTCTGTCACTCCCTCCCCACCGACCATATGATTGTGCCATCAACCTGTTCCCTGGAGCTGTCTACCCCAAGGGAAGGTTATACAGTATCTCCCGACCTGAACGTGAGGCTTTGGAGACCTACATCAAGGAGTCCCTAGCTGCTGGTCTCGTTCGTCCCTCGTCATCACCCCTGGGGTCAGGATTCTTCTTTGTGGGTAAGAAGGATGGCTCTCTTCGACCGTGTATTGATTATCGGGGGTTGAATGACATCACGGTCAAGAACAAGTATCCCCTGCCCTTGATGAGTTCTGCCTTCGACTCCTTACAGGGTGCTACGGTGTTCACCAAGCTAGACCTACGCAATGCGTATCACATGGTCCGGATCAGAGAGGGGGACGAGTGGTTGACGGGTTTCAATACACCGATGGGTCACTTCGAGTATCAGGTGATGCCGTTTGGACTGACCAATGCTCCAGCGGTATTCCAGAGTATGGTGAACGACGTCCTGAGAGATATGATCGGTCTCTTTGTGTTTGTTTACCTGGATGACATTCTGATCTTCTCGAAGGAACCTTCCGACCACGTCCAGCATGTCCGGCAGGTTCTGCAGCGATTGTTGGAGAATCGCCTGTTCGTGAAGGCCGAGAAGTGCGAGTTTCAAGCCCACACGACATCCTTTCTCGGGTACATCATCTCCAGGGGAGAGATTAGGATGGACCAGGAGAAGGTTAGAGCGGTTCTGGAATGGGCCCAGCCCGGTACGAGATTGCAGCTCCAGAGATTTTTGGGGTTTGCGAATTTCTACCGCAGATTCATCCGGGATTACAGCCGTGTGGCCGCTCCGTTAACTGCCTTGACTTCCAGTATCAGGACCTTCAAGTGGAATCCGGAGGCGGATCGAGCGTTTCTGGATTTGAAGAGGCGATTCACCAACGCACCGATTCTCTCTCAACCGGACACGGCCCGTCAGTTCGCCGTTGAAGTGGACGCGTCTGATGTGGGAGTTGGCGCCATCCTGTCGCAGCGATGCTCCACGGACAGTAAACTCCATCCCTGCGCCTACTACTCTCGTCGCCTTTCGCCTGCGGAGAGGAATTACGATGTGGGTAACCGGGAGCTTCTCGCGGTGAAACTTGCCTTGGAGGAGTGGCGCCACTGGTTGGAGGGGGCGGAGCAACCGTTTATTGTCTGGACTGACCACAAGAATCTTGCTTACGTGCAATCGGCTAAACATCTCAACTCCCGTCAGGCCAGGTGGGCGTTGTTTTCGGACGATTCAAGTTTTCCCTGACGCTCCGACCTGGATCTAAGAACGGCAAGGCGGACGCCTTGTCCCGGATGTTCTCCAAGACGGAGGAGAGTGGGTCCAAGACCGAGACAATTCTCCCCCGGAACTGCGTCGTGGGAGCAGTTATGTGGAAGATTGAGGAGGAGGTGCTGGCGGCCCTTCGGACTCAGCCCGGTCCCGGTAACGGTCCACCCGGGTCGGTTGTTTGTGCCTGAGTCGGTTCGTCCTGCTGTCCTCAAATGGTCCCACGCCAGCAAGATGGCTTGTCACCCTGGCGTGGCTCGGACAATGGCGTTTCTTCGCAGACGTTTTTGGTGGCCTGCCATGGCCGAGGATACTCGGGGTTATGTTGCTGCCTGTCCAGTGTGTGCGCAGAATAAGAGTACCAATCGGCCCAGCTCTGGACTACTTCACCCCCTTCCTATTCCCCGGCGACCATGGTCGCATCTGGCCCTGGACTTTGTCACTGGGTTGCCCGCTTCTGAGGGGAACACGGTCGTTCTGACTATCGTGGACAGATTCAGCAAGTTCGCCCACTTTGTGCCTATTGCCAAGCTTCCCTCTGCCTCGGAGACGTCCGAGATCCTGGTTAGGGAGGTTTTCAGGGTCCACGGGTTGCCCAGTGATATCGTTTCCGACCGTGGCCCTCAGTTTACCTCTGCTGTCTGGAAGTCCTTCTGTTTGGCCATTGGAGCTACAGTCAGTCTCACATCTGGTTTTCACCCCAATCTAATGGTCAGGCGGAGAGAGCCAACCAGAAGATGGAATCCACGCTACGCTGTCTGGCCTCTTCCAACCCCACCTCCTGGGTCTCTCAGTTGCCTTGGGTTGAGTATGCCCACAATACTCTCCCCTACATCTGCCACTGGGATGTCTCCCTTCCAGTGCCTGTATGGCTACCAACCTCCCCTTGTTCCCTTCTCAGGAGAAGGAGCTCTCAGTGCCTTCTGTTCAGGTCCATATTCGGTGTTGCCACCGGACCTGGCATCGGGCCAGAAAAGCACTCCTTAGAGTTTCGGACCGGTATCAGCTCCAGGCGAATCGTCGCCGGATCCCCGCTCCCACCTACACCATCGGAGATAGGGTCTGGTTGGCCACACGGGATCTTCCTTTACGGACTGAGTCTAGGAAGTTGTTACCGAAGTTCATTGGTCCGTTTGTGGTGGAGAAGGTGATCAATCCGGTGGCAGTTCGACTCAAACTCCCGAGGACGCTCAGAGTCCATCCCACCTTTCATGTCTCCTGCCTCAAGCCTGTTTTCCTCAGTCCTCTGTTGCCTCCTCCGCCTCCTCCTCCTCCTCCTCGGATGATCGGAGGTGGTCCTGCCTACACGGTGCGTCGCATCATGGATTCCAGACGGCGGGGCCGGGGTTTCCAGTATCTCGTGGACTGGGAGGGGTATGGTCCTGAAGAGAGGAGTTGGATTCCGCGGCGACAGGTCCTAGATGCTGACCTCATCAGTGACTTCTACCGCCTCCATCCTGGCGCTCCGGGGAGTCCGCCCGGTGGCGTCTGGTCGGAGGGGGGTACTGTAACGATCCCGGCAGTCTGAGTCGGGTCCTGTCTGTGGACTAGTTGTTATGTTCGTGATCTCCAGTTTCCCGAGGGTTCTGGAACGCTCCGGGGAGCTCTCTTGATTTCCGCACCTGCATCCCATCAGCAATCTGCACACCTGGTCCTGATCATCACCCTTCTTAGGCTCTGGCCTAACATCCATTCCCTGCCGGATCGTTAGCCATGAACAGTAGGTTTACCAGAGTATCAGTCTTAGAGCCTAGCGTTAGTTTTGTTGTTTTTGCACCTTGTTGGTTTGTTGCTTACTTACCCCCGTTTTTGTTCCATCTGCAGTCACCCGTCCGGAACCTTCATCCAACCTCTGCCTGGTGGTCGGCGGCTGCCGACCAGGATGGGATCAACCACTGCACCCCCAACAACTAATCAACGCCGCCCGCTCTGTTCCCTGGATTATTCAGCATCACTCTTGAACTTGTAAATAAACACTCACCTTCGTTTCAACTTACCTTGTCCTGGTCTGCTTCTGGGTTCTGGCTTAGCAACTCGTGACAGCCTGCTCACTAGTCACCACACTAGCAATGGACCGACCAGTGGACCAGCGGACACTGGATGGGCTATTGACAATACATAAGGACAGGAAGTGACAATGGTTCAAGATCTACTGTAACCTTCACATCCTGCCCCCAATAACGTAGATGCCATCACAGGTGTCTGAGAATAGTGCTATGATAATGGGAGTGATCAGGCACACTTTGCACAGAATGGGGTTTGGCAAAGTGAAAATTAACCCACATTTCTCACACACACTCTCCATTTCCTGCTGCTGGCTAGTATTGTTGATGCCTGGTGATTAGGATTTGTGTCTGAGAATATCCCCACCTCTCTCTCTTTCTCTGAAACACATGCATGCACACTCACACAAACACACACACACACACACACACACACATACAACCGCCCTTCTGTCTCCACACCAGCCTTCTATCTCATTCTCACCTAGACAATTACTGTACGTTGTGGTGTCCCCCCTCCTTCCCCCTCCTGTCCTCCGCCTCCCCTCCTCCATCCATCACCCCCAGGTGTTTGTGTCCTCGGCATAAACATTCCTCCATCCCTACTCCCTCCCTCTTTTTCCTTTTTCTCCACTGGACTTTCATGACAACTCATTCCATAAGGGTCCCTTTTATTCTCTCTCTCCCCAGGTGAAATATTTATGTTTTTTTTATGAATAGCTATGAAAAATTTATTCAAATTCCGAAATGAAAAAGCGTAAACATTCCTGCATCTGCCTATGCCTCTTGCATTCATTATCCTCCTCACCCCCTCCCTCTGTCTACCTTAAAAAGATGTGCCGCTCTGTCTCTTTTTAAACCGCCTGGCCTAATTGCTTAATTTGACCTGCTTTCTCATCAATTAAAAGTCTGTCAGAGAGAGACAGATGGAGGATGAAGGGATGAGGAGTGAGGAGTGAGGAGTGAGGGGTGGTCGATGGACAGATTAATGACAGAATAAATCAATAAGTGAATAGAGAAGGAATGGAAAAGGGAAATGAGAGAGGGAGGGGAAAAAAGATGAGGAGAACAAATTGAACAGGCTTGTAATGACAAAAAGCTACAGCATCAACAAGCCCCTGCTCGCTATCTCTCTTTCCATAATATCTCTCTCGGTCTCCCTCTCCCTCCTCTCTCCTCTCTCTCTCACACTCCCCTGTCTCTCTCTCTTTCAATGAAACAGACAGACCAACCAGGAGATGACGCCATCAGTGTCTGGCATACTACAAAAACAACAACAACACACTGCATAAGTCCTTATAAAGCACAACTTGAAAACACAATTGCCAACAGTACCACTGAAGACCTACAGCAAGACCTCAACAAGACCCAGCTTGAGACAGAAAGAGAGGGAGGGAGTGTGAGAGAGAGAGAGATTGAGAGAGAGAGTTTTTGAGAGAGATAGAGGCAGGCATACAGACAGACAGACAGATACAGCGAGATACATAAAGTGGGGAGAACAAGTATTTGATACACTGCCGATTTTGCAGGTTTTCCTACTTACAAAGCATTTAGAGGTCTGTAATGTTTATCATAGGTACACTTCAACTGTGAGAGACGGAATCTAAAACAAAAATCCAGAAAATCACATTGTATGATTTTTAAGTAATTAATTTGCATTTTATTGCATGACATAAGTATTTGATACATCAGAAAAGCAGAACTTAATATTTGGTACAGAAACCTTTGTTTGCAATTACAGAGATCATACATTTCCTGTAGGTCTTGACCAGGTTTGCACACACTGCAGCAGGGATTTTGTCCCACTCCTCCATACAGACCTTCTCCAGATCCTTCAGGTTTCGGGGCTGTCGCTGGGCAATACGGACTTTCAGCTCCCTCCAAAGATTTTCTATTGGGTTCAGGTCTGTAGACTGGCTAGGCCACTCCAGGACCTTGAGATGCTTCTTACGGAGCCACTCCTTAGTTGCCCTGTCTGTGTGTTTCGGGTCGTTGTCATGCTGGAAGACCCAGCCACGACCCATCTTCAATGCTCTTACTGAGGGAAAGAGGTTGTTGGCCAAGATCTCGCGATACATGGCCCCATCCATCCTCCCCTCAATACGGTGCAGTCGTCCTGTCCCCTTTGCAGAAAAGCATCCCCAAAGAATGATGTTTCCACCTCCATGCTTCACGTTGGGATGGTGTTCTTGTACTCATCCTCCTTCTTCCTCCAAACACGGCGAGTGGAGTTTAGACCAAAAAGCTCTATTTTTGTCTCATCAGACCACATGACCTTCTCCCATTCTTCCTCTGGATCATCCAGATGGTCATTGGCAAACTTCAGACGGGCCTGGACATGCGCTGGCTTGAGCAGGGGAACCTTGCGTGCGCTGCAGGATTTTAATCCATGACGGCGTAGTGTGTACTAATGGTTTTCTTTGAGACTGTGATCCCAGCTCTCTTCAGGTCATTGACCAGGTCCTGCTGTGTAGTTCTGGGCTGATCCCTCACCTTCCTCATGATCATTGATGCCCCACGAGGTGAGATCTTGCATGGAGTCCCAGACCGAGGGTGATTGACCGTCATCCTGAACTTCTTCCATTTTCTAATAATTGCGCCAACAGTTGTTGCCTTCTCACCAAGCTGCTTGCCTATTGTCCTGTAGCCCATCCCAGCCTTGTGCAGGTCTACAATTTTATCCCTGATGTCCTTACACAGCTCTCTGGTCTTGGCCATTGTGGAGAGGTTGGAGTCTGTTTGATTGAGTGTGTGGACAGGTGTCTTATATACAGGTAACGAGTTCAAACAGGTGCAGTTAATACAGGTAATGAGTGGAGAACAGGAGGGCTTCTTAAAGAAAAACTAACAGGTCTGTGAGAGCCGGAATTCTTACTGGTTGGTAGGTGATCAAATACTTATATCATGCAATAAAATGCAAATTAATTACTTAAAAATCATACAATGTGATTTTCTGGATTTTTGTTTTAGATTCCGTCTCCCACAGTTGAAGTGTACCTACGATAAAAAATGACAGACCTCTACATGCTTTGTAAGTAGGAAAACCTGCAAAATCGGCAGTGTATTTAAATACTTGTTCTCCCCACTGTACATAGATATGGAGAGAGGGAAAAATAGATGGTTAAAACACTGTCTGTAGATTTATTTCACGTGTCTGCATGTGTGTGATTTATCGTGGTGAGAAAAAAATCTCCCAATCCATAAAAGGAGAATTTCAGTCAATGTGTCGTAGAGATGCTGGAAATCCATGTGTGCCTCCCACATATTCATTCAAATGCACACAGACACACATGCTTGCAGAGACACACACACAAATGACTGTATAGAGTAAATAGTTCAAACACTGAGCTATACTGTATGCTGAAAAAATTTGGGAAATTATATTATTTTATACTAATACAATTGCTCAGAGAAATATATTTTGTTTAACAAGTAATTCAAAACAATCAAAAAATGTAGGGGTCAAAATCATTGATTCCCTGTTTTCAATGCCTTTCAATACCTCACCTTACGAGGAAAAAGGCATTAAGCCTTTTTCTAAAAGGTTTCTGAGTTGGTGAACACATTGTGAGATCATTCCTCCATACAGAATCCTTCAAGATCCATGATATACTTTGTCTGCTTATGCACTGCCGTCTTCAATTAAAATACAATAAAATAAAATCAAATGTTATTTGCCACATGCGCCGAATACCATAGGTGTAGACATTACAGTGAAATGCTTACTTACAAGCCCTTAACCAACAATGCAGTTTTTCAATAAAAAAAAAAATGTTAAGTAAAAAATGGTTAAGTAAAAAATACAAAATAGCTAATAATTAAAGAGCAGCAGTAAAATAAAATAACAATGGGGAGCCTATATACAGGGGGTACCAGTACAGAGTCAATGTGCGGGGGCACCGGTTAGTCGAGGTAATTGAGGTAATATGTACATGTGGGTTGAGTTAAAGTGACTATGCATAAATAATAAACAGAGTAGCAGCAGCGTAAAAGAGGCAATGCAAATAGTCCGGGTAGCCATGATTAGCTGTTCGGGAGTCTTGTGGCTTGAGGGTAGAAGCTGTTAAAAAGTATTTTGGACCTAGACGTGGCACTCTGGTACCGCTTGCCGTGCGGTAGCAGAAAGAACAGTCTATGACTAGGGTGGCTGGAGTCTTTGACCATTTTTAGGGCCTTCCTCTGACACCGCCTGGTACAGAGGTCCTGGATGGCAGGAAGCTTGGCCCCAGTGATGTACTGGGCCGTACGCTCTACCCTCTGTAGTGCCTTGCGGTCGGAGGCCGAGCAGTTGCCATACCTGACGGTGATGCAACCAGTCAGGATGTTCTCGATGGTGCAGCTGTAGAACTTCTTGAGGATCTGAGGACCCATGCCAAATCTTTTCAGTCTCCTGAGGGGGAATAGGCTTTGTCGTGCCCTCTTCACGACTGTCTTGGTGTGTTTGGACCATGATAGTTTGTTGTTGATGTGATAGTTTGTTGTATCACCGACAACGATGACAATGGGGGCGTGCTCAGTCCTCTTTTTTTTCCTGTAGTCCACAATCATCTCCTTTGTCTTGATCACGTTGAAGGAGAGGTTGTTATCCTGGCTCCACAAGGACAGGTCTCTGACCTCCTCCCTATAGGATGTCTCATCGTACATTCCCAACCAGAAGCGATGGATTACAGGCAACATCCGCACTGAGCTAAAGGGTAGAGCTGCCGCTTTCAAGGAGCGGGACTCTAACCCGGATGCTTATAAGAAATCCCGCTATGCCCTCCGACAAACCATCAAGCAGGCAAAGAGTCAATAGAGGACTAAGATTGAATCGTACTAAACTGGCTTTGACGCTTGTCAGATGTGGCAGGGCTTGAAAACTATTACAGACTACAAAGGGAAGCACAGCCATGAGCTTCCCAGTGACACAAGCCTACCAGACAAGCTGAATAACTTCTATGCTCGCTTCGAGGCAAGCAACACTGAAGCATGCATGAGAGCATCAGCTGTTCTGGATGACTATGTGTTCATGCTCTCCATAGCCGATGTGAGTTAGACTTTTAAGCAGGTCAACACAGACGGATTACCAGGACGTGTACTCCGAGCATGTGCTGACCAACTGGCAAGTGTCTTCACTGACATTTTCAACATTTCCCTGACTGAGTCTGTACTACCAAGATATTTCAAGCAGACCACCATAGTCCCGGTGCCCAAGAACACTAACCTAACCTGCCTAAATGACTTCCATCCTGTAGTACTCACTTCTGTAGCCATGAAGTGCTTTGAAAGGCTGGTCATGGCTCACATCAACACCATTATCCCAGAAACCCTAGACCCACTCCAATTTGCATACTGCCTCAACAGATCCACAGATGATGCAATCTCTATTAAACTCAACACTGCCCTTTCCCACCTGGACAAGAGGAACACCTACGTGAGAATGCCTACAGCTCAGCGTTCAACACAATAGTGCCCTCAAATCTCATCACTAAGCTTAGGACCCTGGGACTAAACACCTCCCTCTGCAACTGGATCCTGGACTTCCTGATAGGGCGCCCCCAGGTGGTAAGGGTAGGTAACAACACATCTGCCACGCTGATCCTCAACACGGGGGCCCCTCAGGGGTGCATGCTCAGTCCCCTCCTGTACTCCCTGTTCAACCATGACTGCATGGCCAGGCACGACTCCAACACCACCATTAAGTTTGCCGACTACACAACAGTAGTGGGGATGACGTTATTGATGCGCTTATTTATGAAGCCAGTGACTGATGTGGTGTACTCCTCAATGCTATCGGAAGAATCCCGGAACATATTTCAGTCTGTGCTAGCAAAACAGTCCTGTAGCTTAACATCTGCATCATCTGACCACTTCCTTATTAACCAAGTCACTGGTGCTTCCTGCTTTACTTTTGCTTATAAGCAGGGATCAGGAGGATAGAGTTATGGTCAGATTTACCAAATGGAGGGCAAGGGAGAGCTTTGTACGTGTCTCTGTGTGTGGCGTAAAGGTGGTCTAGAGTTTCTTTCCTCTGTTTTCACATTTAACATGCTGATAGAAATTAGGTAGAACGGATTTAAGTTTCCCTGCATTAAATTTCCCGGCCACTAGGAGCGCTGCCTCTGGATGAGTGTTTTCCTGTTTACTTATGGCCTTATACAGCTCATTGAGTGCAATCTTAGTGCCAGCATCGGTTTGTGGTTGTAAATAGACAGCTACGAAAAATAAAAATGAAAACTCTCTTAGTAAATAGTGTGGACTACAGCTTATCATGAGATACTCCACCTCAGGCGAGCAAAACCTTGAGACTTCCTTAGTATTAGATGTAATGCACCAGCTGTTGTTTATAAATATACACAGACCGCCACCCCTTGTCTTACCGGAGTCAGCCGTTCTATCCTTCCAATGTAGCATATATCCCGCCAGCTATATGTTATCCATGTCGTTGTTCAGCCACGAATCAGTGAAACATAAGATATTACAGTTTTTAATGTCCCATTGGAAGGATAACTTTAATCTTTAATCTGAAGCTCTTTTTTTGTCATAAGAAACGGTGGCAGAAACATTATGTACAGAATAAATTACAAATAACGCGAAAGAACACACATTACTACAAGTACAATTGGTTAGAGGGTTGTAAAACGGCAGCCATCTTCTCTGGCGACATTCACCATAGGCCCAGGTTTTCAATGGGAAAAGTCTGGAGACTTGAGATGGCCATTGCAAAATGTTGATTTTGTGGCCAATTAACCATTTCTTTGTGGATTTTGATGTGTGATTGGAGTTATTGCAGCCAAGTTTCAGCCTTCTGGCAGAGTCATACAGGTTTTTGGCTAAAATGTCCTAGTACTGGGTAAAGTTCATGATGCCATTGACATTAACAAGGGCCCTAGGACCAGTGGAAACAAAATAGCCCCATAACATCAAAGATCAACCTCCATATTTTACAGTAGGTATGGGGTTCTTCTCTGCTCATGCAATCCCATTTCGATGCCAACCCACCACTGATGTTCGTGGCCAAATAGCTCTATTTTCACATCATCCAACAAATGTAAGCACCTGGAGTTTGCTAAACAGCATTGGCACTTGGATTGGAACCGGTGCTTGGGTCAGATGACATGAAAATAGAGCTTGTTGGCCACACACACCAGTGGTGGGTTTGGCGTCGGAATGAGAATGTATGTAAGGTTATTTTTCCAAAACCAATATTTGTCCAGAACTGTAAACAAATGCTTGAACAGACAGAGACACAGACAGAAACACACAGTGGCCAACAGCAATAGCAGAAAGTGTAGACACACACAGACACTTAACCGTGATAACCTCATACACTGAAATGATTCCCAACTACACTACTGTGTAAAATCAGATATACACAAACAAAGTATAGTACAGGCATATTATTGTGGCCCTGGTGGAACAAAATAATCAAAGGTCTGACTGCTCGGAGATGCTTGGGAAAAATGGTTACCAGGGGGGACCAGAGTGATTGTGTCTCAGGGAAAGAGGGTGGATCTGATCTCCATCACCTAGGACATGACATATGTTAATCAATATTTTATTTTTGTCAATTTTTGCTCAATCTTGCATGCTTTCTCAAACAGCTGTAACTGTATATGTATATATCGTAAATCAGGTCCTTTCTTGAGTTGGGTCCTGGGATGTAACAACCATTGAGCATCTGAGCTTATGGTTGATTGTGGAGGAAAGGGGTTGAGTGTGTTAGAGTATGTGCGTGTGTGTGTGTGTGTGTGTGTATCCCACATCCGTTGCAAGGGGGTAAGGATATTAGGGACAATATAGGATGAACCACAATAATTGTTTGCTAAAATAAGAATTGCTTGACAAAAATGTAATGTAATACAATGGCAATCCGGGTTACAGGTAACAATCCTTCGCATGAACTGCCAACATTATTCCGCATATTAATTGATAATGATGGAAATTAAGATATGCAAGATATTTGAATAGATATGTATTTTTAATAGCTATATACAGTGGGGAGAACAAGTATTTGATACACTGCCGATTTTTCGGGGTTTTCCTACTTACAAAGCATGTAGAGGTCTGTAATTTCTATCATAGGTACACTTCAACTGTGAGAGACGGAATCTAAAACAAACATCCAGAAAATCACATTGTATGATTTTAAGTAATTAATTTGCATTTTATTGCATGACATAAGTATTTGATACATCAGAAAAGCAGAACTTAATATTTGGTACAGGAACCTTTGTTTGCAATTACAGAGATCATACGTTTCCTGTAGGTCTTGACCAGGTTTGCACACACTGCAGCAGGGATTTTGGCCAACTCCTCCATGCAGACCTTCTCCAGATCCTTCAGGTTTCGGGGCTGTCGCTGGGCAATACAGACTTTCAGCTCCCTCCAAAGATTTTCCATTGGGTTCAGGTCTGGAGACTGGCTAGGCCACTCCAGGACCCTGAGATGCTTCTTACGGAGCCACTCCTTAGTTGCCCTGGCTGTGTGTTTTGGGTCGTTGTCATGCGGGAAGACCCAGCCTTGACCCATCTTCAATGCTCTTACTGAGGGAAGGAGGTTGTTGGCCAAGATCTCGCGATACATGGCCCCATCCATCCTCCCCTCAATACGGTGCAGTCGTCCTGTCCCCTTTGCAGAAAAGCATCCCCAAAGAATGATGTTTCCACCTCCATGCTTCACGGTTGGGATGGTGTTCTTGGGGTTGTACTCATCCTTCTTCTTCCTCCAAACACGGCGAGTGGAGTTTAGACCAAAAAGCTCTATTTTTGTCTCATCAGACAACATGACCTTCTCCCATTCCTCCTCTGGATCATCCAGATGGTCATTGGCAAACTTCAGACGGGCCTGGACATGCGCTGGCTTGAGCAGGGGGACCTTGCGTGCGCTGCAGGATTTTAATCCATGACGGTGTAGTTTGTTACTAATGGTTTTCTTTGAGACTGTGGTTCCAGCTCTCTTCAGGGCATTGACCAGGTCCTGCCGTGTAGTTCTGGGCTGATCCCTCACCTTCCTCATGATCATTGATGCCCCACGAGGTGAGATCTTGCATGGAGCCCCAGACCGAGGGTGATTGACCATCATCTTGAACTTCTTCCATTTTCTAATAATTGCGCCAACAGTTGTTGCCTTCTCTACCAAGCTGCTTGCCTATTGTCCTGTAGCCCATCCCAGCCTTGTGCAGGTCTACAATTTTATGCCTGATGTCCTTACACAGCTCTCTGGTCTTGGCCATTGTGGAGAGGTTGGAGTCTGTTTGATTGAGTGTGTGGACAGGTGTCTTTTATACAGGTAACGAATTCAAACAGGTGCAGTTAATACAGGTAATGAGTGGAGAACAGGAGGGCTTCTTAAAGAAAAACTAACAGGTCTGTGAGAGCCGGAATTCTTACTGGTTGGTAGGTGATCAAATACTTATGTCATGCAACAAAATGCAAATTAATTACTTAAAAATCATACAATGTGATTTTCTGGATTTTTGTTTTAGATTCCGTCTCTCACAGTTGAAGTGTACCTATGATAAAAATTACAGACCTCTACATGCTTTGTAAGTAGGAAAACCTGCAAAATCGGCAGTGTATCAAATACTTGTTCTCCCCACTGTATATATTGACGTGAGAGCATTGGAAATGCTTTTGGCGGTTGACCTGCTTCTGTTTTGTGGGTGGCACTGAGTGCTGTTTTCAAAGGATGGGTCCTGCCCTCTCGGGGGACCTAGGGATCCGGGGGAACGGGGGTGGAATGCCGATCACTGGGATGACAACCCAACTTGGGATGGGGAGGGGCTTTAGCGGGGGGAATAGTGGAGAACAATTGGAGGGTTACTTAGTAGCAATGCAAATATCATGGCACAGCTACGATATGGACACTCAATCGCTGTTGTATTTTTTATTGGTAAATCTACAAACATATATTATGATGAATAGATTTGAAAC
Organism: Coregonus clupeaformis; assembly: GCF_020615455.1. Lineage (NCBI taxonomy): Eukaryota > Metazoa > Chordata > Actinopteri > Salmoniformes > Salmonidae > Coregonus > Coregonus clupeaformis. Next base: position 58,083,429 of record NC_059215.1, read on the forward strand.
CTGTTTCTCATTGTGGTAAGTGGTGAAATAAGTATAGCCAGTTATAATTGTAATGGTTTAGCAGATAATAACAAAAGAAGAACAATATTTACATGGCTCAAAGAGAAGGAATATAATATCTATTGTTTACAGGAAACTCATTCAACAATTCTAGATGAAGTTGTGTGGAATATACTTCTCCCATTGGCAAAGAAACTCAAAAGGGGTGATGATATTAATTAACAGTAATTTCGATCCAAATGTGCAAATTGTCCAAACAGATCCGCAAGGTAGATTGATGATTTTAAATATGTCATTGGACCATAAACAGATATGGCTCATTAACCTTTACGGACCGAATAATGATGATCCACACTTCTTTGACAATATATATAATAAATTATCAACCCTGCAAGCAATACAATACTTTATTATTATGGTGGGAGATTATAATACTGTATAAATAGCTCAATGGACCGTAAAGGAAATCACACTACCCTCATGCTCTTAAGGAAATCATGAATGTCATGGATACATTAGAATTAGTAGATATATGGAGGCTTAAATATCCTGAACTAGTGAGATATACATGGTGG
>NC_059215.1:59589003-59665764 GCF_020615455.1 Coregonus clupeaformis
CACCTGTTATTTGAAAAGCATTCCAGGTGACTACCTCATGAAGCTAGTTGAGAGAATGCCAAGAGTGTGCAAAGCTGTCATCAAGGCAAAGGGTGGCTATTTAAAGAATCTCAAAAATAAAATAAATGTTGATTTGTTTCACACTTTTTGTTTACTATATCATTCCATATGTGTTATTTCATAGTTTTGATGTCTTCACTATTATTCTACAATGTAAAAAATTTTAAAGATAAAGAAAAACTTTTGACTGGTAGTGTATATACTGTAATGAAAAGGTGCCTCTCAGTCCCAAAACACACGTTTTCTGGAGACTTGTGGGAGGCGTGCTGATGACGTTGCCAACTGTATGCGCTTTTGGGAGCCCAATTGCATCCAGACTGAGTAGCAATCCGGACACAATGCATCCCTGACCACCTCCTGCAGTGGTCTGCTAGATCTGAACACAATCAGACCACAAAGCGACTTTTGTGCATCTAGCCTCTTCGTATTCTGATAGCAGAAGTCGCACGTAAGTGTCAAGTGTAGACATGACCTTAGACTGTTCACTCTGCTACGTACCGTTTGCATCGGCTTTCGGACCAACAGGCTCCGAGACAGGTTATTATTTTTTTTCCGGATACTTAGTCTCTTTACCTTGCCTTCATGTACATGTCGATCTCAAGTACCTCTGCACATTGATCTGGTACTGGTACTCCCTGTATATAGCTCCATTCTTGTGTATTTTATTCTATTCCTCGTATTAGTTACTGTTTTATTTGTTGTTATTATTTTTAAACTCTGCATCACTGGGAAAGGTTCGTAAGCAAGCATTTCATTGTAAAGTCTACACCAGTTGTATTTGGCACATGTGATGAATAACATTTGATTTGATATCACCTGTTGTGCAGCGAGAGGCTGCGTACTTCTCAAACAACGGTGAAATAAGTGTTCTTATAAGCCCAGACATTTTTATATGCAATCCCGTAACAAATTTGACATATTAGTAAAGACAAGATTCAATTGAGAACAGTCTGATGTGTGAAAATATGATCACTTGATGAGAGAACAGCGTGTGCAGCCTTAGGCAAGGAACAGAGCTCATGCTTTTTTTGCAACTTTCTCAAATCATCAATGGCCTATAGTCGCATCATGCAGCCCATATATGTTTTGATTTCTAAGACTTTGTAAGGTTTGTATCATTCACAACTAAAGTTGTATGACAATAACCGGCTGACAGAATTTCAAGACGTCCACAGCCCTAGTTACATGTACATTATCCATTTCAATGTATATGTTTATAAAACATGTACCCGTAGGCTGCCACCCATAAAGATAAATAACAGTAATAAATGCATACAGAGTTTAAGTAATAATTCATTCAGTATAAAAAAAAGTGGGCCTCCATCCCCAACCTCCCATCCCATTCCCCCAACCCCACCCAGCCAAAATGACTAATCGTCTCTGATTGATTGAGAGATTCAAGGAGCTATCATAGTAAAGTAGTATAATAGATGCAAAGCATTTAATATTTACATTCATATTTACATTCATTCTAAATTAAATGTGTATGTGTGGATTCTGATCATTTGTTATGTAAATTACATAATTTATGTCTAACACACACACACACTAGTTTGCTAGATTGAAACTGCTGGGGGAAAGCTATCTAACGTTAATTCCCACCATCAGTCTGAGTTGAGTTCACCTTCACTAGCTTAGTGGACTGTAGCTAGGTCATTCCCCTGCCTATTTAATGGTACATTGAAGACGGAAAAAGTTAGCAATATAGCTAAAGGCCCCTCTTGATTTTACTGCAAATAGGCTGTGTTGTTTTGATATAATTTCACTGATTAGGCTTGTGCATATTTACCTGTGTTTCATTAGTTAGCGAAGGAAATGCTGGCCCATATTGACTCCAATGCTTCCCACAGTTGAGTCAAGTTGGCTGGATGTCCTGTGGGTGGTGGACCATTCTTGATACACACGGGAAACTGTTGAGTGTGAAAATTCAGCAACGTTGCAGTTCTTGACACTCAAACCGGTGCTCCTGGCACCTACTACCATACCCCTTTCAAAGGCACTTAAATATTTTGTCTTGTCCATTCACCCTCTGAATGGCACACACACAATCCATGTCTCAATTGTCTCAAGGCTTAACCTGTCTCCTCCACTTCATCTATACTGAAGTGGATTTAACAAGTGACATCAATAAGGGATCATCTATTTCACCTGGATTTACCTGGTCAATGTCATGGAAAGAGCAGGTGTTCCTAATGTGTATGATTACATTGACAGGGGGAGCTGGTCCTAGATCTCTATTCATACTCTTAAGACGTTTTGTGAATACGGGCCCCTGGAATAAAGCTGTTGCACAGCAGTCGTTTCACCAAAGGACCCTAGAGGTATTACAGTCAATGCTTATGAATTGAATATAAGTGAATCTTCATATATCAATGACACTAACAATTAGGTTGAATTGTTCAGCAACATGTGCAGTAAATGCTAACACGACTTTGGTGATGAAAGGTACAGTTGAAGTCGGAAGTTTACATACACCTTAGCCAATTACATTTAAACTAAATTTTTCACAATTCCTGACATTTAATCCTAGTAAAAATTCCCTGTCTTAGGTCAGTTAGGATCACCACTGTATTTGAAGAATGTGAAATGTCAACATAATAGCAGAGAGAATGATTTATTTAAGCTTTTATTTATTTCATCACATTCCCAGTGGGTCAGAAGTTTACATACACTCAATTAGTATTTGGTAACATTGCCTTTAAATTGTTTAACTTGGGTCAAATGTTTCGGGTAGCCTTCCAAAAGCTTCCCACAATAAGTTGGGTGAATTTTGGCCCATTCCTCCTGACACAGCTGGTGTAACTGAGTCAGGTTTGTAGGCCTCCTTGCTCGCACACGCTTTTTCAGTTCTGCCCACACATTTTCTATAGGATTAAGGTCAGGGCTTTGTGATGGCCACTCCAATACCTTTACTTTGTTGTCCTTAAGCCATTTTGCCACAACTTTGGAAGTATGCTTGGGGTCATTGTCCATTTGGAAGACCCATTTGTGACCAAGCTTTAACTTCCTGACTGATGTCTTGAGATGTTGCTTCAATATATCCACATAATTTTCCTTCCTTATAATGCCATCTATTTTGTGAAGTGCACCAGTCCCTCCTGCAGCAAAGCACTCCCACAGCATGATGCTGCCACCCCCGTGCTTCACGGTTGGGATGGTGTTCTTTGGCTTGCAAGTAACCCCCTTTTTCTTCCAAACATAACGATGTTCATTATGGCCAAATGGTTCTATTTTTGTTTCATCAGACCAGACGACATTTCTCCAAAAAGTACGATCTTTGTCCTAATGTGCAGTTGCAAACCGTAGTCTGGCTTTTTTATGGCGGTTTTGGAGCAGTGGCTTCTTCCTTGCTGAGCAGCCTTTCAGGTTATGTCGATAAAGGACTCGTTTTACTGTGGATATAGATACTTTTGTACCATTTTCCTCCAGCATCTTCACAAGGTCCTTTGTTGTTGTTCTGGGATTGATTTGCACTTTTCACACCAAAGTACGTTCATCTCTAGGAGACTGAATGCGTCTCCTTCCTGAGCGGTATGATGGCTGTGTGGTCCCATGGTGTTTATACTTGCATACTATTGTTTGTACAGATGAAGGTGGTACCTTCAGGCATTTGGAAATTGCTCCCAAGGATGAACCAGACTTATGGAGGTCTACAATCTTTTTTCTGAGGTCTTGGTTGATTTCTTTTGATTTTCCCATGATGTCAAGCAAAGAGGCACTGAGTTTGAAGGTAGGCCTTAAAATACATCCACAGATACACCTCCAATTGACTCAAATGATGTCAAATAGCCTATCACAAGCTTCTAAAGCCATGACATCATTTTCTGGAAATGTCCAAGCTGTTTAAAGGCACAGTCAACACAGTGTATGTAAACTTCTGACCCACTGGAATTGTGATGCAGTGAATTATAAGTGAAATAATCTGTCTGTAAACAATTGTTGGAAAAATTACTTGTGTCATGCACAAAGTAGATGTCCTAACCGACTTGCCAAAACTATAGTTTGTTACCAAGAAATTTGTGGAATGGTTGAAAAACAAGTTTTAATGATTCCAGCCTACGTGTATGTAAACTTCCGACTTCAACTGTACATAATGCATTTATTGTCATCTCCCTATCAGGCCACTACATGTCGTGACATGGGCCTGGATGGTGACACACATCTTCTTCAAGCTGCCTGACTGAATACTGGGGCCTTCAGTGCTACTGGAAGCAAGGGCCTTACCTGGGAGCACAGCAACAGTCTCGCTCTCTCACAGCCATTCTGTCAACATGTAATATATGTAGCCACTCAAATTCATACAAAGTACTACGGGAAAAAGCACTGACTTACAGTATATTCACTTTGTCCATTTGACACATTCTTCAATAGCAATACACACCCTAATGAAGAGGTACAGTGTACAGTCAATTATAACCCAATAAACAATATATATTAAAATGATTGTTTTTTTAAAGGTCAGGGGACAATCTTTGGTTGTCAGAGTAGAAACTTACTGAATCTGTTTTGACAATCCAGGTGGTTGGAACAACCGCCACATATTTCACTCATGCACCACTCTGTGGTGGCCTTCTGCTTTTTAGTTTGGATCCCACGACGCATTTGGCATCAGTTGCTGGGACTGCTACTCTCTGTCCAGTGATCCTGCCGACCAAGGCCGGGTCTGAGGAGCTATTTGGTATAGTAGCTAGCCTAGCTGCTAGCTAGCTGCCAATCAAGCTAGCGGGGTTTCTTGAGGGCTTGAACGCAGCCCGCGACGAGGTTAGCAATTGTTGCTACATCCCTGCTGTTTGTTGTTTTCAATCTTCCCTGTGACCTGCCCTGTCTGGAACTGTGAGGAGTAACAGTGTAACCTACGTTGCTAGCTACCATGACAAAGACCAAAGCCGGTGGAAGTACCATTGAGGACAGTAGTGTCTCTCTATCACAGGGGAAGTATCTTTCAAACGAACAAAAAGAGTTCTACAAGCAGTTGTTACAACAACAAGAAAATAGCTGCCAGTGTTTTGTCCAAATACTGGTCGATTCAACTAATAAAATAATGGATAACCTGACCAGAGATGTCCAGGACCTGAAGACCAGTTTGCAGTTCTACTAGGGTCAGCTCGATGAGGTGAAACAGGAGAACGGCAAGATGACAGCAATCTACATTTAAGTCATTTAGCAGACGCTCTTATCCAGAGCGACTTACAGTTAGTGAATACATTTTTTTTTTTTATATATATATATACTGGCCCCCCGTGGGAATCGAACCCACAACCCTGGCGTTGCAAACGCCATGCTCTATCAACTGAGCTACATCCCTGCCGGCCATTCCCTCCCCTACCCTGGGCCAATTGTGCGCCGCCCATGAGTCTCCCGGTCACGGCCGGCTGCGACAGAGCCTGGATTCGAACCAGGATCTCTAGTGGCACAGTTAGCACTGCGATGCAGTGCCTTAGACCACTGCGCCACTCAGGAGCAGTGGTCTAATCTGTAAGTCATTGAGAGAGGACATCAGTTCTGTGTGTGAATCCATGATAACAATGATGGATAAATCAGACTCGAGGGACAATCAAGGCGGAACAACATGGTTGTGGACGGAATTGCAGAATCTCCACATGAGACCTGGACGGAGTCTGAGGACAAAGTGAGGGAAATGATCTCTGAGAAATTGAAGATGGACCAGCGAAAGATTGAGGTGGAGCGTGCCCACAGGACTGGAAAACCCACCACTGGCCCAGGTGACAGGCTCAGGCCATTAGTGGTCAAGTTCCTGAGGTTCAAGGACAAGGTACAGTGAGGGAAAAAAGTATTTGATCCCCTGCTGATTTTGTATGTTTGCCCACTGATAAAGAAATGATCAGTCTATAATTTTAATGGTAGGTTTATTTGAACAGTGAGAGACAGAATAACAACAACAAAAATCCAGAAAAACGCATGTCAACATTTTTATAAATTTATTTGCATTTTAATGAGGGAAATAAGTATTTGACCCCCTCTCAATCAGAAAGATTTCTGGCTCCCACGTGTCTTTTATACAGGTAACGAGCTGAGATTAGGAGCACACTCTTAAAGGGAGTGCTCCTAATCTCAGCTTGTTACCTGTATAAAAGACACCTGTCCACAGAAGCAATCAATCAATCAGATTCCAAACTCTCCACCATCGCCAAGACCAAAGAGCTCTCCAAGGATGTCAGGGACAAGATTGTAGACCTACACAAGGCTGGAATGGGCTACAAGACCATCGCCAAGCAGCTTGGTGAGAAGGTGACAACAGTTGGTGTGATTATTCGCAAATGGAAGAATCACAAAATAACTGTCAATCTCCCTCGGCCTGGGGCTCCATGCAACATCTCACCTTGTGGAGTTGCAATGATCATGAGAATGGTGAGGAATCAGCCCAGAACTACACGGGAGGATCTTGTCAATGATCTCAAGGCAGCTGGGACCATAGTCACCAAGAAAACAACTGGTAACACACTACGCCGTGAATGACTGAAATCCTGCAGCACCCGCAAGGTCCCCCTGCTCAAGAAAGCACATATACAGGGCCGTCTGAAGTTTGCCAATGAACATCTGAATGATTCAGAGGAGAACTGGGTGAAAGTGTTGTGGTCAGATGAGACTAATATCGATTTCTTTGGCATCAACTCAACTCGCCGTGTTTGGAGGAGGAGGAATGCTGCCTATGACCCCAAGAACACCATCCCCACCGTCAAACATGGAGGTGGAAACTTTATGCTTTGGGGGTGTTTTTCTGCTAAGGGGACAGGACAACTTCACCACATCAAAGGGACGATGGACGGGGCCATGTACCGTCAAATCTTGGGTGAGAACCTCCTTCCCTCAGCCAGGGTATTGAAAATGGGTCGTGGATTGGTATTCCAGCATGACAATGACCCAAAACACACGGTCAAGGCAACAAAGGAGTGACTCAAGAAGAAGCACATTAAGGTCCTGGAGTGGCCTAGCCAGTCTCCAGACCTTAATCCCATAGAACATCTGTGGAGGGAGCTGAAGGTTTGAGTTGCCAAACGTCAGCCTCGAAACCTTAATGACTTGGAGAAGATCTGCAAAGAGGAGTGGAACAAAATCCCTCCTGAGATGTGTGCAAACCTGGTGGCCAACTACAAGAAACATCTGACCTCTGTGACTGCCAACAAGGGTTTTGCCACCAAGTACTAAGTCATGTTTTGCAGAGGGGTCAAATACTTATTTTCCTCATTAAAATGCAAATCAATTGATAACATTTTTTACATGCGTTTTTCTGGATTTTTTTGTTGTTATTCTGTCTCTCACTGTTCAAATAAACCTACCATTAAAATTATAGACTGATCATGTCTTTGTCAGTGGGCAAACGTACAAAATCAGCAGTGGATCAAATACTTTTTTCCCTCACTGTAGCTGTTCTGGAAAGAGCCAGGAACTTGAGAGGAACATATATATTTCTCAACGAGGACTATCCTGAAGCTGTGCGACAGAAGAGGAAAGAACTTATCCCTGCCATGAAAGCTGCCAGAGCATGTGGGGATATTGCTTACATCCGCTATGACTGGCTCATTGTCTAGCCTCCCTCACAGAAGCCTGGAAGGGATGAGAGAGCCAAGCCTATGGGTTCGTAGCTTCAAGCCCGCAGCACACACACACACACACACACACACACACACACACACACACACACACCCAATTGATTAATAGACTGCTGAATGTATATCTTTTTTTCTCTTGCTTTGTTTGCTCTTTTCCATATTATGTCTTCTCTGATAAGCTACACAGGAAAGGGCTGAACATAGCCCATATTAATATATGTAGCCTTAGAAATAAGGTTCATAAAGTCAATAACTTGCTAACATCAGATAACATTCATATATTAGCCATTACTGAGACTCACTTAGATAATTCATTTGATGATACAGCAGTAGCAATACAAGGATATAACATCTATAGAAGAGACAGAAATGCTTATGGGGGAGGTGTTGCTGTATATATTCAGAGCCATATCCCTGTAATGCTTATGTCAAGTGCTATTGAAGTGTTGTGGTTGCAGGTTCACTTGGCACATCTAAAGCCTTTTCTTTTGGGGTGTTGATATAGGCCACCAAGTGCTAACAGTCAGTATCTAAATAATATGTGTGAAATGCTTGGTAGTGTATGTGATGTTAACAGAGAGGTCTACTTTCTTGGGGACCTGAATATTGATTGTTTTTCATCAAGCTGTCCGCTCAAGAGGAAGCTTCTCACTGTAACCAGTGCCTGTAATCTGGTTCAGGTTATTCATCAACCTACCAGGGTGTTTACAAACATTACAGGAACAAGATCTTCCACATGTATCGATCACATTTTTACTAATACTGTAGAACTTTGTTCTAAAGCTGTATCCGTACCCATTGGATGCAGTGATCACAATATTGTGGCTATATCCAGAAAAGCCAAAGTTCCAAAAGCTGGGCCTAAAATAGTGTATAAGAGATCATACAAAATATTTTGCTGTGACTCTTATGTGGATGATGTTAAAAATATTTGTTGGTCTGATGTGATTAATAAGGAGCATCCAGTCGCTGCACTTCATGAATTTATGAAATTGCTTCTTCCAATTATTGATAAACATGCACCTGTTAAGAAACTGACTGTTAGAACTGTTAAGGCTCCATGGATGGATGAGGAATGGTTGAAAGAGATGGGGCAAAGGGAGTGGCTAATAAGTCTGGCTGCACATCTGACTGGCTGACTTACTGCAAGTTGAGAAATTATGTGACTAAACTCAACAACAAAAAAGAAGAAACTGTATTATGAAGCCAAGATCAATGATATAAAGAATGATGGTAAAAAAAAACTTGAGTACTTTAAATGAAATTATTGGAGTTGAATAAGTTGAGGAGACTAAATTACTTGCCGTTACCTTAGATTGTAAACTGTCACGGTCAAAATATGTAGATTCAATGGTTGTAAAGATGGGGAGAGGTCTGTCCGTAATAAAGATGCTCTGCTTTTTTGACACCACACTCCAAAAAGCAAGTTCTGCAGGCTGTAGTTTTGTCTAATCTTGATTATTGTCCAGTCGTGTGGTCGAGTGCAGCAAGGAAAGACCTAGTTAAGCTGCAGCTGGCCCAGAACAGAGCGGCACGTTTTGCTCTTCATTGTAATCAGAGAGCTGTTATACACTGCTCAAAAAAATAAAGGGAACACTAAAATAACACATCCTAGATCTGAATGAATGAAATAATCTTATTAAATACTTTTTTCTTTACATAGTTGAATGTGCTGACAACAAAATCACACAAAATTATCAATGGAAATCAAATTTATCAACCCATGGAGGTCTGGATTTGGAGTCACACTCAAAATTAAAGTGGAAAACCACACTACAGGCTGATCCAACTTTGATGTAAAACAAGTCAAAATGTAGCTCAGTAGTGTGTGTGGCCTCCACGTGCCTGTATGACCTCCCTACAACGCCTGGGCATGCTCCTGATGAGGTGGCGGATGGTCTCCTGAGGGATCTCCTCCTAGACCTGGACTAAAGCATCCGCCAACTCCTGGACAGTCTGTGGTGCAATGTGGCGTTGGTGGATGGATTGAGACATGATGTCCCAGATGTGCTCAATTGGATTCAGGTCTGGGGAACGGGCGGTCCATAGCATCAATGCCTTCCTCTTGCAGGTACTGCTGACACACTCCAGCCACAGGAACCCAGGGCCAACCGCACCAGCATATGGTCTCACAAGGGGTCTGAGGATCTCATCCCGGTACCTAATGGCAGTCAGGCTACCTCTGGCGAGCACATGGAGGGCTGTGTGGCCCCCCAAAGAAATGCCACCCCACACCATGACTGACCCACCGCCAAACCGGTCATGCTGGAGGATGTTGCAGGCAGCAGAACGTTCTCCACGGCGTCTCCAGACTCTGTCACGTCTGTCACATGTGCTCAGTGTGAACCTGCTTTCATCTGTGAAGAGCACAGGGCGCCAGTGGCGAATTTGCCAATCTTGGTGTTCTCTGGCAAATGCCAAACGTCCTGCACGGTGTTGGGCTGTAAGCACAACCCCCACCTGTGGACGTCGGGCCCTCATACCACCCTCATGGAGTCTGTTTCTGACCGTTTGAGCAGACACATGCACATTTGTGGCCTGCTGGAGGTCATTTTGCAGGGCTCTGGCAGTGCTCCTCCTGCTCCTCCTTGCACAAAGGCGGAGGTAGCGGTCCTGCTGCTGGGTTGTTGCCCTCCTACGGCCTCCTCCACGTCTCCTGATGTACTGGCCTGTCTCCTGGTAGCGCCTCCATGCTCTGGACACTACACTGACAGACACAGCAAACCTTCTTGCCACAGCTCGCATTGATGTGCCATCCTGGATGAGCTGCACTACCTGAGCCACTTGTGTGGGTTGTAGACTCCGTCTCATGCTACCACTAGAGTGAAAGCACCGCCAGCATTCAAAAGTGACCAAAACATCAGCCAGGAAGCATAGGAACTGAGAAGTGGTCTGTGGTCACCACCTGCAGAACCACTCCTTTATTGGGGGTGTCTTGCTAATTGCCTATAATTTCCACCTGTTGTCTATTCCATTTGCACAACAGCATGTGAAATTTATTGTCAATCAGTGTTGCTTCCTAAGTGGACAGTTTGATTTCACAGAAGTGTGATTGACTTGGAGTTACATTGTGTTGTTTAAGTGTTCCCTTTATTTTTTTGAGCAGTGTAAATACTATGCATGCAAGTCTCTCTTGGCTAAGAGTTGAGGAGAGACTGACTGCATCACTTCTTATTTTTGTAAGAAACATTAATGTGTTGAAAATTCCAAATTGTTTGCATAGTCAACTTACACACAACTCTGACACACACACTTACCCTACCAGACATGCCACCAGGGGTCTTTTCACAGTCCCCAAATCCAGAATAAATTCAAAGAAGCGTACAGTATTATATTGAGAAATTATTGTATGGAACTCCGTTCCATTTCATATTGCTCAAATGAACAGCCAACCTAGTTAAAAAAAACAGATAAAGCAACACCTCACGGCATAACGCCTCTCTCCTATTTGACCTAGATAGTTTGTGTATATGTATTGGCATTGATATGTAGGCTACGTGTGCCTTTTTTAATTGTATTCTTTAATTTATGTAGTTCTGTCCTTGAGCTGTTCTTGTCTATTCATGTTCTGTATTATGTTATGTTTTATGTTTTGTGTGGACCCCAGGAAGAATAGCTGCTGCTTTTGCAACAGCTAATGGGGATTCTAATAAAATACCCCCCAAAAATGTAATGAATTACTAATGTATTTCAGTGGAAATACTATGATATCCCATTGAACATTTGTTTTAAACCTCTCTTTACTATTTAATTGCAATCACATCCTTATTTAGGGCGGCAGGTAGCTTAGTGGGTAAGAGCGTTGTGCCAGTAACCGAAAGGTCGCTGGTTCTAATCCCCGAGCTGACTAGGTGAAAAATCTGTCGATGTGCCCTTAAGCAAGGCAGTTAACCCTAGTTGCTCTGGATAAGAGCGTCTGCTATAAAATAATAATATATATTTACATAACGGGTCATGTGACTTGGCTACCATCGTCAGGTACTAGCCAAGTAGCCTAGTCATTCAACAAATCAAATCTATTGCCACCCAACTTATGTCATAGCAAGAGGGTTATCAGACCTCATTTGTCACTCTCCATGGAAACAAGTTTTTAAAATTGTTTTTATGGTCAGACCTAGCTAGCAGCCAATGCAACTAGAGAACATACTAGCTAAGCTAACTTACGCATAAAAATAAATAATATTCTGCATACATAACACGTTCAAAAATAACTATGCTACTCCCTAATATGTTCATACAGTATAAACACGTGTTGTAGTTTTAGTATGTTTCTCTGACTCCTTACCTGTAAAAATAGTAATATTAGCATTACTTGAAACAAGCTAAACTGCCTGGCAGCCATTTCCCCAACTGACAGCAGTTGCTATGGTGACCAAGGTGTCACATGACCGTCTTGTAAATAAACTGTAAAGGAGAGTTCTTAATATGCCATTTCTTGCCTCTTTTTTTATATATATGCATTGCAATTTTCCCAGAATAAGTGGTGGAGAAAAAACTAGTTCGCTTTTTACAAAATGATGTGCACTCACCTCCACACACACACTTTATCTCCTATTTCAACAGTTTGATCCAATATGGCCCTTAGATTTGCACCCTTCCCAGAACGTTCCCAGAACTTTTTTCTTCCAACAACCAAACGGGAACCACAGGGAAACATTACGTAAAAGTTCTAATTCACCAAAAAAATAACTTTATTTTATGAAGTTATTTGAACGTTTTCAGAACAATGTGCTCTATAACATTTGGAGAGTAAGACCCTGCCTTACACAGGAAGCGGCACAGGTCCTAATCCAGGCACTTGTCATCTCCCGTCTGCATTACTGCAACTCGCTCTTGGCTGGGCTCCCTGCCTGTGCCATTAAACCCCTACAACTCATCCAGAATGCCGCAGCCCATCTGGTGTTCAACCTTCCCAAGTTCTCTCACGTCACCCCGCTCCTCCGCACACTCCACTGGCTTCCAGTTGAAGCTCGCATCTGCTACAAGATCATGGTGCTTGCCTACGGAGCTGTGAGGGGATCGGCACCTCTGTACCTTCAGGCTCTGATCAGTCCCTTCACCCAAACGAGGGCATTGCGTTCATCCACCTCTGGCCTGCTGGCCCCCCTACCTCTGTGGAAGCACAGTTCCCGCTCAGCCCAGTCAAAACTGTTCGCTGCTCTGGCACCCCAATGGTGGAACAAGCTCCCTCACAACGCCAGGACAGCGGAGTCACTCACCACCTTCCGGAGACATTTGAAACCCCACCTCTTTAAGGAATACCTGGGATAGGATAAAGTAATCCTTCTACCCCCCCTTACACCACCCCAAAGAAAAAAAATATATATATTGTAGTGGTTATCCCACTGGCTATAAGGTGAATGCACCAATTTGTAAGTCGCTCTGGATAAGAGCGTCTGCTAAATGACGTAAATGTAAATGTAAAATGTGTTTCTACCTTACCAAAATAGCAACATTCCCTAAAGGTTCGCCTTTCGTTCTTAGAAAAAATTACTTTCCCACAATGTTCCCAGAACGTTCTGTTAAAGTTATTTTTCTAAGAACCAAAGAAGAACCTTTAGGAAACGTTACAGGAGCGTTCTGTGCTAGCTGTAGAGGGAGCGCTAAAAATATGTAAATTATGTCATAATTTCCTCAATCAAAGTTTGTACCAACAGATGTAGCCTATTGAATAGCCTACCGAATAGCCTACCACGGCTCTCTAACCTTGATCCTGGAGTGCTACCATCCATTTTATAAACCAACTAATTATTAGAATCAGGTGTGCTAGATTAGGTTTGGATGAAAACCCAGGAACAGTGTTGGAGAGCCCTGTAATAAAATATGCATAAAATGCATCCTCCAATTGCAACGTTTGCCTATGCCAACACATATTGCCTCAAGAAAATGTTATATTTTTAATAACCTCAAACACCAATTTAGGCATACCTAATTTCAAAATAGTCCATCATCACTGTCAATCCTGAATGATAATTATTTACGTTTTACTGGTGAAACTGCATCTTGCCAATCATTTGATTGATCTCAATCAGTTTCATGGGAATAGCCTATACATTTTGATCTTCTTGAATTACTGTTTCGTCAGCAAATTAGATGACGTTAACAAACTATTAGCCTAGTATTTTGTTTCAATCCAAGCATATAAGTGATGAGTTGGACTATTAGGCGTAGGCAACAGAGCTTGATGAGTGTTATTTTAACGATTGGAGCGCCCTTCATGGTTCTAAAAGGACAGCCCTGTATTAGCTTGAACAATTGATCAGCTTGAACAATATACCTACTACAAAAGAAAAGAAAACAGAGGCTAAAGATCCCAAGCAGGGCTACAGAAACTTAGAGAGAGGGCTCTTGGGCTTTACGGTGGCCACTCTGGTTTGGGTGTCCTCGGCAGAACGGTGTCGCTGTAACCAAGTGGCCACATATCGTTCTTGGTTCCACTGCGCAAGAACATAAAGTCAGACAGGTGCATTTTTTTTTTAACGTTCTGAAGTTGTGAAGTTTCCAATGGGCCTCTGCAGAGCACATATAGCCTACAGTTCTTCATCATTTGCCAGAGAGAGGACAGGGAAGAAACCACCCGTTACTTACCTCTAGGCTGCTATAGCGTACATATTTATTTGGTTTATCATTCTATAGTTTTTCATGGAATTTTTGAGGTAATTAAATATTATTTAGAATTGATCAGAATAAATTTTCCATGTATTCTCAAATTGAAAAAAAGTGAGAGCCGCGCTCCCCCAGCACTACACACCTGATTACTTATGAAGCTAAGGCAGCTGCGCTGCGCTATTTAATCAATAAATAAAACATATTTTGGGGGCGGGAAATTATTTGTCGCGCCACGTTCCCGCTCTATGCATGCATGTGCAGTACATCTAAGTACATCATAATTTGATGTGTTAGGCCATGTCATCCTGAGGCAGATGTACAATGTGTTATACAAATTATACAATGTATAAGAATGAATCAGACGCGTACATCATTTATTTATTTTATTTCACAGTCATTGCAAAGCAGCAACTTCACTGCATTGTGTCAAAGCCACATTGAACAGAAGGGAAGTCAATGCAAGTGTGAAATGCCCATTTTCATTGAGGTATGAATATTAAAACTTCAGCTTATATACATTTCCTCATATAATAAAGTCGGTACAATATTCAGTGGATGTGGATGTTAGGCTGAGTTTAGACAGACAGCTCAATTCTGATATTTTGCCCAATTATTGGCAAAAGAGATTATCTGATTGGTCAAAAGACCAATTAGTGGAAAATGATCAGAATTAGGCTCCCTGTGTAATAGCAGCCTTAGTGTATCATACTGGATGTTAAATAGTTTGGGAGGACCAATGAATATGTTTGGGATGGCAACCTGTCCTCTATTCCAGATAGCTCAGAAAAAGCACAAAACCACCTTGGAGAGTTCTTCCTCTGTTCCCAATAAAAGCCCAGACATTTACAGCAGCATCACCAATCATGTGTTAACACTAGAATACAACATTCCGGTCACTCCCTTGTAAAAAATGGCTGCTAAATTGTGAACAGCAATTTCAGACCAAACAGGTGTTGGTGAACAAGACAATTGTGTAGTCAGGTTGGCATTAACCTCATGCATGTTCGCTCACTGTTTACAGTAGAAGCCAAAAGGTGTTTTTCTATACAAAATTGTGCCTTAACATACTGTACCAATGTGACAAAAAATTGAAGATTGTCCTTTCACAGGTTTTCGGGGCAGTATTATGTTCTCCAGTTCCTGTTTCTATATACTGTATATTGCTATCTCAGGGAAATAATAAACCCAAATGAAGCAGGCCTTGCCATTCAGAGTATGGCCACAGCCCAATCTAAACTACAGTACATCTCTAGAGAAGGGCTTGAGTTAACCAGCTCTCACAGCCACCTTAGATCAAGGGTTTATGAATCCTGATAATTTACAGGTAAAAATATATTGGGGTAGCCAGGATGTCATGTAAAAGTGTAAAATCTACCTCATGGCTATTGGCTATAGTAATCAGAATCATAATTTATTAATATCAAAAGATTAGATAATAAAATATTCCATCTATTATTAAGTAAAGTAAATAAATCACCAAATCCCCTGCATCTGATCCAGATGATCAAAGATAAATGTATTACAATACAAAAATACTGTACAGATGGGCTTAAAAAATTATTTAAGAGCTCTATCCAGAAAGCACTTTGCTGTATTTTTCTCATTGCTCATCATTAATAAATTGCGCAGAATAAACTAAAACTGTGATATCTAAATTGTAATGTGTAGCTATATGCTTTTACTAAGATAAGAGTACAAAATTCACTTTAAATCCCAAAAATATCCATCTGTTACTGTCCTGCACCAGAGATTCTCAAATTCATTCTTGATAGTGGAAAGCTAAAGAAGTGCTGAGATGCCCAATGTGTGTTTGTAAGTGAAGTAATAACGAATACCAGCTCTGATAATTCAATAAAAAAAAATTTAAAAAAATGGATCACAAGAGAAAAGATAAAGCTATTCCACAGCACCTGCAACTGTATTCAAAGTGTTTGTTTCTAATACTATGGTCCTTCGTTTACCTTTATGTTCTACACTACTTGGCCAAAAGTGTGTGGACACCCCTTCAAATTAGTGGATTTGGCTATTTCAGCCACCCCCCCGTTGCTGACAGATGTATAAAATCGAGCACACAGCCATGCAATCTCCATAGACAAACATTGGCAGTAGAATGGCCCGTACTGAAAAGCTCTGTGACTTTCAACGTGGCACTGTCATAGGATGCCACCTTTCGAACAAGTCAGTTCGTCAAATTTCTGCCTTGCTAGAGCTGCCCCGGTCAACTGTAAGTGCTGTTATTGTGAAGTGGAAATGTCTAGGAGCAACAACGGCTCAGCCGCGAAGTGGTAGGCCACACAAGCTCACAGAACAGGACCATCAAGTGCTGAAGCGCGTAAAAATCGTCTGTCCTCGGTTGCAAAACCCACTACCGAGTTCCAAACTGCCTCTGGAAGCAACGTTAGCACAAGAACTGTTCGTCGGGAGCTTCATGAAATGGGTTTCCATGGCCGAGCAGCCGCACACAAGCCTTAGATCACCATGCGCAATGCCAAGCGTCGGCTGGAGTGGACAACTCTGGAGCAGTGGAAACGCGTTCTCTGGAGTGATGAATCACGCTTCACTATCTGGCAGTCCGACAGACGAATCTGGGTTTGGCAGATGCCAGGAAAAACGCTACCTGCCCCAATGCATAGTGCCAACTGTCAAGTTAGGTGGAGGAGGAATAATGGTCTGGGGCTGTTTTTTAGTGGTTCGGGCGAGGCCCCTTAGTTCCAGTGAAGGGAAATCTTAACGCCACAGCATACAATGAGATTCTAGACGATTCTGTGCTTCCAACTTTGTGGCAACAGTTTGGGGAAGGCCCTTTCCTGTTTCAGCATGACAATGCCCCCGTGCACAAAGCGAGGTCTATACAGAAATGGTTGGTCGAGATCAATGTGGAAGAACTTGACTGGCCTGCACAGAGCCCTGACCTCAACCCTATCGGACACCTTTGTGATGAATTGGAATGCCGACTGCCAGCCAGGCCTAATCGCATAACATCAGTGCCCGTCGTCACTAATGCTCTAGTGGCTTAATGGAAGCAAGTACCCACAGCAACGTTCCAACATCTAGTGGAACGCCTTCCCAGAAGAGTGGAGGCTGTTAAAACAGCAAAGGGGGGACCAACTTCATATTAATGCCCATGATTTTGGAATGACATACTTTTGGCCATGTAGTGTATATAAATCATATTGCAATGTTTCGCTTTCTGTTAATGCAGTCCCTGATATAAGAACATTGAGTAACAGGGGAATGTAATCTAATTTTTAAATCAGGAGTTAACTGAAATCGAGTTATCTGTGCCGTTAACCTCAGACGTTGTGATTTACCTTCTAGAGCAAAATGTGTTCAATTCTATTCAAAGAGCCTCAAGGAAATCTTCCTCGATTTGAGCTCAGTTGAAAAGCACAGCAGTGGATCAAAGTTAGAGGTAATGTTTGCAGCAATGCATCATAGCAGAGATGAATAGTGGTGCACAGGTATTCACAATTCATAGGTCTTGATTGAACCAGCTAAATTATTAAATTGCCTATGTCCAATCACTAAGAGGTAAATTTGGCATCAGCATAGACACACACTACATACCTTAGTCTGTGATTAAGCAATACCAGAAATCATCATTCAACGTTGTTCTACTACAGTTTTACTAGATCATAAATGTTTTAAAAGAAGCATAAATTGCATTCCTCACACTTCTGCACCAGCCTGAGAATCTAGCCTCTGCTTCTCACACCTTGTTCAAAGCTGGGGAGAGGCAGAAGGTTCAAGTTTTTTTGGAATAGAAAAAAACAAAAAAAAACAAAGCCTCATCAACTCCAAAAGAAAAAAGATACAAAAATAAAATCTGCTTCAGTCTGTTTCCATGTTGACATAGGAAGTGGCTCTCTCCATCCCATCGTGTTTGAGGGAAGTGACATCATTAGCAGGCTGGGCGGGAGAGGAGGAGCTGTCCGAGGGGGCGGGTAAGGTGGGCTGACGAATCTTGTCTTGTCGGTGGTAGAACAGGAGGTAGGCAGCATTAGTCTGGAAGGGTAGAGACAAGGGTGGGGAGATCATGACATTGCAAGGCAACAAACATTTTTCAAAGAAGGAATTCTAAACTGTCCAGTAGCTAAACTTACCACAATTTGTTCCTCCCTTGCATATGCCACCTTGCTGTCATCGAAGTAATACCATTGTCCATTGTCTTTGTTCCGGGCATAGCTGGTGTCTGTCGAGAGAGCAGAAACATATGTTGAATAAAATGAAGGCATATGACAAAGTATGACATACAAAAGCAGCATCTCACAATGTCCGTCTCGGAGTCCGCCGTAGTGGTTGGAAACTGCTATCAGATCATATCGGCTGGGTGGCTCTCCGTTTGTACCGGTCTTCCTCAGCAGACAACCTGAGAAGTCGAGGTGTCTGCAATAAAGAGAAACAGGTTGGATTAAGATAGCACTTGTGAAAAACTGCACTAATAAATCTGTAGTGGATTGAGTGGAGGTGTGGGGGGGTACTAGTCACACTGACATCCTCCCCACTTAAAAATGTAAATGTGTACAGAATGTTTTATATTACAGTAAAAGAGACAGACATGATGTAACCAACCTGAGAGGAAAGTCAACAATGATATCCAGCTTCTCCCTGGAGTACTTGGTGTAGGAGAAGCGTTTCAGGTGGATGATGAGAACCTCAGGCAGTGACCACAGGTCCAGTTTCTTAGTGGCCAGTTGGTGTTTCTTACATATTGGGCAGTACCTGCAGCAAACAGAAATAAGTCTCTCACTGTTGCCGCTTGCTACAGACCCCCCTCAGCCCCCAGCTGTGCCCTGGACACCATATGTGAATTGATTGCCCCCCATTTATCCTCAGAGTTCGTACTGCTTGGTGACCTAAATTGGGATATGCTTAACACCCTGGCCATCCTACAATCCAAACTAGATGCCCTCAATCTCACACAAATTATCAACGAACCTACCAGGTACAACCCTAAATCCGTAAACATGGGTACCCTCATAGATATAATCCTGACTAACTTACCCTCTAAATACACCTCCGCTGTCTTCAACCAGGATCTCAACGATCACTGCCTTATTGCCTGCGTCCGTAACGGGTCCGCGGTCAAACGACCACCCCTCATCACTGTCAAACGCTCCCAAAAACACTTTAGCGAGCAGGCCTTCCTAATTGACCTGGCCCAGGTATCCTGGATGGATATAGATCTCATTCCGTCAGTAGAGGATGCCTGGTTGTTCTTTAAAAGTAATTTCCTCTCAATCTTAAATAAACATGCCCCATTCAAAAAATACTAAGAACAGATATAGCCCCTGGTTCTCCTCCTTCAGTAGCCTCCAATTGCTCTTAAACACTAGTAAAACTAAATGCATGCTCTTCAATCGAACGCTGCTGGCACCCGCCCACCCGACTAGAATCACTACTCTCGACGGGTCTGACCTAGAGTATGTGGACAACTACAAATACCTAGGTGTCTGGTTAGACTGTAAACTCTCCTTCCAGACTCACATTAAGAATCTCCAATCCAAAGTTAAATCTAGAATCAACTTCCTATTTCGCAACAAAGGCTCCTTCACTCATGCTGCCAAACATGCCCTCGCAAAACTGACTATCCTACCGATCCTTGACTTCGGCGATGTCATTTACAAAATAGCCTCCAACACTCTACTCAGCAAATTGGATGTAGTCTATCACAGTGCCATCCGTTTTGTCTCCAAAGCCCTATACACGACCCACCACTGTGACCTGTACGCTCTTGTTGGCTGGTCCTCACTACATGTTCATCGTCAAACCCACTGGCTCCAGGCCATCTATAAATCACTGCTAGGCAAATCCCCGCCTTATCTTAGCTCATTGGTCACCATAGCAGCACCCACCCGTAGTCTGCGCTCCAGCAGGTATATCTCACTGGTCATCCCCAAAGCCAACACCTCCTTTGGCCGCCATTCCTTCCAGTTCTCTGCTGCCAATGACTGGAACGAATTGCAAAAATCTCTGAAGCTGGAGACACTTATCTCCCTCACTAACTTTAAGCATCAGTTGTCAGAGCACCTTACCGATCACTGCACCTGTACACAGCCCATCTGAAATTAGCCCACCCAACTACCTCATCCCTATATTGTTATTTATTTTGCTCTTTTGCACCCCAGTATCTCTATTTGCACATAATCTCTAGCATTCCAGTGTTAATACTAATTGTAATTATTTTACACTATAGCCTATTTATTGCCTTACCTCCATAACTTGCTACATTTGCACACACTGTATATATATTTTCTGTTGTATTTTTTGACTTTGTTTTGTTTTACCCCATATGTAACTCTGTGTTGTTGTTTTTATCGCACTGCTTTGCTTTATCTTGGCCAGGTCGCAGTTGTAAATGAGAACTTGTTCTCAACTCTCTCGTTCACGGAGAAGTGTATGAACTCCTCAAGGAAATCCTCCAAGGCTTCCACAGAGACCGAGACATTAAAAGGTCCGTAGCTGAAGCAAGAGCGTTCCGTGGGGTTTTACTTACCCTCTAAATACGCCTCCGCTGTCTTCAACCAGGATCTCAGTGATCACTGCCTTATTGCCTGCGTCAACATTTGGCTATGGGCTGGCAGTACAGAATTATGGAGAGTGAAATAAATTGTTTCTTCATCATCTTGCTAGGTAGTTATCTAGCTGTGGCCATTTGGCTAGTGTCATCAAGGACATTCTACAAAATAGCAACATTAGCACAGATAGCTTGGAATCTAGACCATAAGCAATACGCACAGATATGCATTGCCAAACAACACTATTGCCACCTTCTGGTTTGGAGTATTTTCAACAAGGCTGAATGTCTGATGACTTCCAAGATCCTTGCTGTGTGAACACAAAAGAGTTTGACTGCCGACACTCTGTTCAGAGGTGCCAAGTACTGTCGGCAGGCAAACGTTTGACAATCCTACCGGTGTGTCGTAGCTTTAACAGTATTTAGCAGTAAGATTTAATATGTTAGTCATCAGCTTTTCCTGGGAAAAATGTAATGTTAAAGGCCCAGCGCAGTGAAAAATGTTATTTTCCTGTGCTTTATAAACATTTCCACACTATGAGGTTGGAATAATACTGTAAAATTATGAAAATGATGATAACGCCCTTTTAGTGTATGCGCTGTTTGAAGAGACCGCCTGACATTTCAGCCTGTTTAAGTGGGATGGAGTTTTGGCCTGCCAGGTGATGTCACCAGGCGGTAAATTACACTGAACAAAGATAGAAACGCAACATGTAAAGTGTTGATCCCATGTTTCATGAGCTGAAATAAAAGATCCCAGGAATGTTCCATACACACAAAAAGCTTATTTCTCAAAAATGTTGTGAACAAATTTGTTTACATCCCTGTTAGTGAGAATTTCTCCTTTGCCACTTGATAGGTGTGGCATATCAAGAAGCTGGTTAAACAGCAAGTTCATTACACAGGTGCACCTTGTGCTGCGGACAATAAAAGGCCACTAAAATGTGCAGTTTTGTCACAACACAATGCCACAGATGTCTCAAGTTGAGGGACCGTGTAATTGGCATGCTGACTGCAGGAATGTCCACCAGAGCTGTTGCCAGAGAATTGAATGTTCATTTCTCAACCATAAGCCACCTCCAACGTCGTTTTAGAGAACTTGGCAGTACATCCAACCGGCCTCACAACCACAGACCACGTGTATGGTGTCGTATGGGTGAGCGGTTTACTGATGCCAACTTTGTGAACAGAGTGGTGGCGGTGGGATTATGGTATTGGCAGGCATAAACTACGGACAATGAACACAACTATCGATGACAATTTGAATGCACAGAGATACCGTGATGAGATCCTGAGGCCCATTGTCATGCCATTCATCTGCCGCCAATACCTCATGTTTCAGCATGATAATGCACAGCCCCATGTCGCAAGGATCTGTACAGTCGTGGTCAAAAGTTTTGAGAATTACACAAATATTAATTTTCACAAAGTCTGCTGCCTCAGTTTTAATGATGGCAATTTGCATATACTCCAGAATGTTATGAAGAGTGATCAGATGAATTGCAATTAATTGCAAAGTCCCTCTTTGCCATGAAAAAGATTCCCACGGGGAGCCAGTATGAAAAAATAAATAAATAAAAAAATTATGTATGCACTCACTAACTGTAAGTCGCTCTGGATAAGAGCGTCTGCTAAATGACTAAAATGTAAATGTAATAATCCCCAAAAAACATTTCCACTGCATTTCAGCCCTGCCACAAAAGGACCAGCTGACATCATGTCAGTGATTCTCTCGTTAACGCAGGTGAGAGTGTTGACGAGGACAAGGCTGGAGATCACTCTGTCATGCTGATTGAGTTAGAATAACCGACTGCAAGCTTTAAAAGGAGGGTGGTGCTTGAAATCATTGTTCTTCCTCTGTTAACCATGGATACCTGCAAGGAAACACGTGCCGTCATCATTGCTTTGCACAAAAAGGGCTTCACAGGCAAGGATATTGCTGCTAGTAAGATTGCACCTAAATCAACCATTTATCGGATCATCAAGAACTTCAAGGAGAGAGGTTCAATTGTTGTGAAGAAGGCTTCAGGGCGCCCAAGAAAGTCCAGCAAGCGCCAGGACCGTCTTCTAAAGTTGATTCAGCTGCAGGATCGGGGCACCACCAGTGCAGAGCTTGCTCAGGAATGGCAGCAGGCAGGTGTGAGTGCATCTGCACGCACAGTGAGGCAAATACTTTTGGAGGATGGCCTGGTGTCAAGAAGGGCAGCGAGGAAGACACTTCTCTCCAGGAAAAACATCAGGGATAGACTGATATTCTGCAAAAGGTACAGGGATTGGACTGCTGAGGACTGGGGTAAAGTCATTTTCTCTGATGAATCCCCTTTGTGGTCAATCCTCGAGGCGGGTGGACAAACACAAACCCACAAATTCTGACAAAAAAAGCATTGATTAAGCAAGAATGGGCTGCCATCAGTCAGGATGTGGCCCAGAAGTTAATTGACAGCATGTCAGGACGGATTGCAGAGGTCTTGAAAAAGAAGGGTCAACACTGCAAATATTGATGTGTATGACAGCATGTTCCAATTCCCGCCAATATCCAGCAACTTTGCACAGCCAATGAAGAGGAGTGAGACAACATTCCACAGGCCACAATCAACAGCCTGATCAACTCTATGTGAAGGAGATGTGTCGCGCTGCATGAGGCAAATGGTGGTCATACCAGATACTGACTGGTTTTCTGATCCACGCCCCTACCTTTTTTTAAAGGTATCTGTGACCAACAGACGCTTATCTGTATTCCCAGTCATGTGAAATCCATAGATTAGGGCCTAATGAATTTATTTCAACTGACTGATTTCCTTATATGAACTGTAACTCAGTAGAATCTTTGAAAATGTTGCATGTTGTATTTTTGTTCAGTATAGTTAAGACTTCAGTTTTCCCCTCCCTACTCAGAACACTCCCAGACAGTCCTAGCTAAATTCTTGCTTGAGAAATTGCTCTTTGCTAAGAAGCTATTTTTGTTTCTTTTTTAATTGAAAACAATCACAGTTAGGTACTTAATTGTTACCCAGAAATGATTTGATATTGAGATAGAAACGGCTGCATTGGACCATTAACTATATTCAGCATAATACTTGCTAGATACATAGAATGAAATGCCAGGTGTGGGGCAGCCGTACCAGGGGTTTTCTTCCTCCAGGATCTCCACAGTGGTGAAGAGCTCAATACACTCCTGCAGCTGCACTGTGGTCTGCTGGTGAGGGACCTCCATGCTTTGGTGTTTTACATACTTCTGTGGATGGAAAGATGTCAGGAGTTGGCTAAATGACCAGCAACCAGGCCATGTTCACGCCACTGGCCCAAACACACTTTCAAACTTAAATACTTTACTTAAGCTTTATTAATGTAAAGCGTGATTCACACATACCTCTGCCTCATTCTCGTTGTAGCATTTCTTCTTTATGTCAGGATCCCAGTCAATGGCCACATATGGTTGAGCTGTGAAAGGGACACAGTAATATTAAATAAAATACTCACATGTGGATGCTAAACCATCTGTGTCACATACAGCTACTGGGCTCTAAAACATATGAAGAGAATATGAGCCTAGCTACTTCAGTGACAAAACAGTCGTCAGTGTGAATGTGATGTGGTGTCTGAGACTCACAGCTAAAAGAGAAGGCACTGCCGTCCTCTCCCATGCATCTCTCCGTAGTGCCATTGGAGTTGACCGCCTGGATGGAGAAGAGCAGCTTCCTGCGTCTGGCCTGGCAGCCCTTCCTCTTGGCCTGCCTCTCGTTGGTCTGCGGGGGGCTGGGGGGGCACTCACCCTTCTCCTCCTCCTCCTCCTCCTCCTCAGTCTCACACGGCTGCTGCTGCTGAAGGCCTGCATCCTGCTGGCGATCTGTTGGAACTGTAGCACTGGCTCCAGCACTGGCTTCAGCACTGGCTCCAGCACTGGCTCCAGCACTGGCTCCAGCACTGGCTCCAGCACTGGCTCCAGCACTGGCTCCAGCACTGGCTCCAGCACTGGCTCCAGCACTGGCTCCAGCACTGGCTCCAGCACTGGCTCCAGCACTGCAGGATGCCGAGGCACTGTCCTCTGTGCTGCACCCTGCCCTTACTTCACTACTGGCCCCCTCCTCAGCCTGAGCCTGTTCTCCAGACTCCTGGGTTTGTGTCTGCTCTGGCTGAGTCTGGGTCACAGCAGGGCCGTCCGCTTGGTCATCCCATTGGCCACCATCACAACGGTCATCTCTCTTAAAGGGTGCCGGCCTCTCACAGTCATCCTCACCGTCATCTGTGGAGACAGACAACATTCTAGAGTGGAGACACTAGTTTGTAGAAATCAATTCTGCCCAGTGTATCAACAATTTGCTAACGGAGATCAGATTACCATCGCTGACACCATTGGTCTGGGTCTTGTAAAGTTCCTCGTCATCTTCACCCTCCTCCTCCTCTGAGGGATCTGGTGGCCGGACATACCGTCTGTGAAAACATCACCACACAATAGGCCTTTCTCTCGTTTTCGGAGCGGGACATCTGTTTTTGGGAAAATCCTATATCCGGTATATTTTTTTCTATAGAAATGGCGCAAACCAAGAGCAAGTCCTGTTGTAGCATACGTCTTTGTTTGAAATCGAGAGAAAAAACAGCTGTATCTAAAGCCTCGCACTTTGAAGTCAACCCAAATTGCGTTTCCACTGCCTCTAGAATATAGAAATGTCATGTTGCTAGCTAGCAATGTGACTATGCAGATAGCTTCACTTTGTTGCTAGCTAGCTTTCAAATTATAGAAAGTCCTTTGGCTACAACTAGCTAGCAAGATGTTGAAGAAATAATTTGATTCACCCTCACCACACTCTAAAAAGGGCAAGGGACTTTCTCTCCAAGGACATCCTCCTGACAATCTACCACACCCTGATAACTCACCTGGACTACGAGCCAAAGTATGGCTTCCCTCCCTACATCAGTGCAATAAGACAGGTCTTAACCAGCTACAGCGTATCATCAACAGGGCTGCTCGTATCAAACCACTGATGTGCAGGATCCATTATAACACCCTAGTGACTGTTTTCAAGGCGACACAGCACAAACTGCCTGAATACAGTGGCTTGCGAAAGTACTCACCCCCCTGGGCATTTTTCCTATTTTGTTGCCTTACAACCTGGAATTAAAATGTATTTTTGGGGGGTTTGTATCATTTGATTTACACAACATGCCAGCTCCTTCAAGTTGGATGGGTTTCGCTGGTGTACAGCAATCTTTAAGTCATACCACAGATTCTCAATTGGATTGAGGTCTGGGCTTTGACTAGGCCATTCCAAGACATATAAATGTTTCTCCTTAAACATTTACATTTTAGTCACTTAGCAGACGTTCTTATGCAGAGTGACTTACAGTTAGTGAGTGCATACATTTTCATACTGGCCCCCCGTGGGAAACGAACCCACAACCCTGGCGTTGCAAGCACCATGCTCTACCAACTGAGCTACACGGGGCCACTCAAGTATTGCTTTAGCAGTATGCTTAGGGTCATTGTCCTGCTGGAAGGTGAACCTCCGTCCCAGTCTCAAATCTCTGGAAGACTGAAACAGGTTTCCCTCAAGAATTTCCCTGTATTTAGCACATCCATCATTCCTTCAATTCTGATCAGTTTCCCAGTCCCTGCCGATGAAAAACATCCCCACAGCATGATGCTGCCACCACCATGCTTCACTGTGGGGATGGTTTCTCGAGGTGATGAGAGGTGTTGAGTTTGCGCCAGACATTTTCCTTGATGGCCAAAAAGCTCAATTTTAGTCTCATCTGACCAGAGTACCTTCTTCCATATGTTTGGGGAGTGTCCCACATGCCTTTTGGCGAACACCAAATGGGTTTGCTTATAGTTTTCTTTAAGCAATGGCTTTTTTCTGGCCACTCTTCCGTAAAGCCCACCTCTGTGGAGTGTACGGCTTAAAGTGTTCCTATGGACAGATACTCCAATCTCCGCTGTGGAGCTTTGCAGCTCCTTCAGGGTTATCTTTGGTCTCTTTCTTGCCTCTCTGATTAATGCCCACTTTGCCTTTTTTAATAATGGATTTAAATTGTGCTCCGTGGGATGTTCAAAGTTTCAGATATTTTTTTATAACCCAACCCTGATCTGTACTTCTCCAGAACTTTGTCCCTGACCTGTTTGGAGAGCTCCTTGGTCTTCATGGTGCCGCTTGCTTGGTGTGCCCCTTGCTTAGTGGTGTTACAGACTCTGGGGACTTTCAGAACAGGTGTATATATACACTGAGATCATGTGACAGATCATGTGACACTTAAATGAAGTCCACCTGTGTGCAATCTAACTAATTATGTGACTTCTGAAGGTAATTGGTTGCACCAGATCTTATTTAGGGGCTTCATAGCAAAGGCAGTGAATACATATGCACGCAACACTTAAGATTTTTATTAAACAAGTTACTTTTTAAATTTCACTTCACCAATTTGGACTATTTTGTGTATGTCCATTACATGAAATCCAAATAAAAATCCATTTAAAATTCCAGGTTGTTATGCAACAAAATAGGAAAAACGCCAAGGGGGATGAATACTTTTGCAAGGCACTGTACATGTCAGACCTGTTCAGGTGGGAGTCTTCACCCATCCTCCGGGGCGCACCGAAGCAGCAGCCAAAGCCTATGACCAATGAGACCCACACCTACTGGCAAAACAATCAGTGAAAAACATGCAGTGCTTTGGACCATTGCTCTGGAACAAGCTGGACTTATCCATACTATAGCTAGCTAGCTAGCATGTCCGCCTTCAAAAAAGCTGTACACATATCTAGATAGCTGTAATGTGAGCGTGGTTTTGTATGCATAATACTGCGTATGATATGAATACTGCGTGATTTTAGCTGATTTGCAAGCCAACTTTAGCTAGCATTCGAGGGCTTACTGTTCATAAAAATGTATTGTGTAGTGCAGAAATAAATGAAAGATCCAACTATGTCGGTAATTCGTGTCAAGTCTGACTACTGCAGTACTGCTTGTCCATGTGCTAGCTAACAGCAACAAACTCAGATGAGCTAAACGTAAATGCATCCAGCAAAGATCAGCTTCTAATTAGCTAGCTAACGTTAGCTATATTATAGCTATAAAAGCCTTATGTTTTCTGTTAATGTTTTGAAATAACACAATATATTTATTTGATTGTGTATATGTTATATACATAATCTTAGCAAGCTCTTTTTTTAGCTATAATATTTACCTACCTAGCTTTGCAAACGTTAGCTTAGCTAGCATCAAGTGTAGGCGATAGAAAAATGGCCGTAAAAACAGCCCTAGCTTAGTTTAGAATACATTTTACCGGAGACTTACTTTTGATGCACCTGTGGCAAATATTTTTATAACGAGCTCCTTGTTCCATCTTTGCCCGTAGTGTGCAGCAGCGAAAAACCGGAAACAGTAATTCCTAGAATGTCCCACGCAATTTGAACACCCCTCTTGTGAGAGAAAGGCCTCACTCTCAGACAAGGCACAGTACAACTAGTCGTCACAATGAAATTCCATCAAAAAAGAAATTCCATCAAAAAACATAGAATATTTTAGCTGATGTTTGGCCTGTGTCAGTAACTCACGCTAGCCGCTGCAGGAAGAGGTGATAGAGGGCGTTGCGGCTGCACTGGCCTCGAGGCACAGCCATGAGCAGTGGGTGTCCGAACAGGGACGTCCCGCAGCTGCTGCTCCCTGAGCCATAGTCCCTGTAGTGGGAACGCTCCCTCAGGTACAGAGCCAGCACCACCTCATCCCCCTCCTCCTCCACAGAGCCTCTGCTCAGCTCATACCTATCAGGGCAACACACAGACAGGGGTCAGGAGAGATGCTGGTGCTAACAAGCAAACAGGAAAAGTATGTTTTTGATGTGGAGGTAAAAGCTGGTTTTACATACACAAATATGTCATCCCGGTCCAGGATGCAGCTTAGAGACTCATCAGCATGGTAGATCTTATAGAAGCGGTGGTTGAACACATCAGCCACAACCATCTGATATAAGAGAGGCACAGGTCAGTATCACCTCAATATTTCATGTGATGAATGACGATAGCTTTTCAACAGCATGCTCTACCACAGAGGCTTTAAAACGTTGTCTCACTTGATTGACTGGGACGTTGGTCATTTCCGAGAGAGCGGAGCACAGGTCAAATACTTTGCCAGCTTTGGGTACAACCAAGCGATGCTGGTGGGAGAATACAAATAAATCAATACAGATGATTACCTATAAAAAGCATGATGTAGGGCCAACTATAGGAAGATTAATCTTGTACCTGAACAGGTTTGGCCACAGGGTCCAGAGAGACGAAGAAGACCTCCATCACCCGGTCCTTGCTAACAGGAAGGGGCACGCTGAGGTAGCAGAAGGGGTCAAAGGTGACCGACACTTTGCGGCACTCGGGGCAAACCAGGGTGGACTTGAACAACCCGTGGAAGGTGTCAACAATCACGGAGTTGTTACGTCGCCGGTGGTTATGCCACGCTTCCTCTGCCACTTCCTGAAAGTTGTCAAAGGGTGAGTGTGAGGAAAAATGCAATGCAAATGCACCTTAGGTTTACTACAGCTTGGAGAGCAATGGTATTTTTTTTACAATTCTTCTCCCCGTCCTCTTTCAGTACAGGTTGTTACCTGGTCAGGCCTGCCATCGGCGTCCCTCAGCTCAATGTACTCCTTGTTCTTTACCCGGTTGAGATCCTCATGAAGCCCGTCCAGCAGGAAGGAGAGCAGTTCCTGGGAGTCATGCTGCTGGTAGCCCAGAAACTGGGAGGCAAAGTGGCCAACCTTGGTCTGGTAATAAAAATAACACACATTGTTATCTCAAGGTACGCATCATCAATACTTAAGCATGACTGACTGACAAGCCTCTTTAATCCATTATAAAATAGTGGACAGAGTTTCACACTTCACACTGACAACTACCTTGAAGATCCGGGGAACTACAGAGTAGTGCCTCCCCGACCACATCTGTTTGATAACATCAGCGTAGGCCTCTGCTATCTCCCCCTTCATGCCCAGAGGGTTGGTGAAGTTGAGCTCCTCCAGATAGGCACTCCGCAGGAAATACTCAGTCAGTGGAGGGGTGTTACTGAGACACTGGACAAAGCAGTTGAGAGAAACATAGTCATGAATGACAGTCCATACTAGTCCAGGTCCCTGCATTTAGGTACAGCATGGACACATTATGTAGTAATGATGACTTACAGTGCTGTGAAAAAGTACTTTCCCCCTTTCTGATTCTCTATTTTTTGCATATTTTTGATACCTAAAGTTATCAGATCTTCAACCAAAACCTACTATTAGATAAAGAGAACCTGAGTTTAAAATTGTTATGCAACACCCCGAGTGAAAAAGTAATTGCCCCCTTACACTGAATAACTGTTTGTGCCACCTGCAATGACTGCAACCAAATGCTTCCTGTAGTTGTTGATCAGTCTCTCACATCGCTGTGGAGGGACCTCAAGTCCTGGCACAACATCTCAATTGGGATTAGGTCTGGACTTTGACTAGACCAAAACGTGTTGCTATTTAACCATTTTCATGTAGACTTGATTGTGTGTTTTGGATCATGGTCTTGCTGCATGACCCTGCTGCACTTCAGCTTCAGCTCACAGACGGATGGCCTAACATTCTCCTGTAGAATTCTCTGATACAGAGCAGAATTCATGGTTTCTTCTATTAAGGCAAGTCGTCCAGGGCCCGAGGCAGCAAAGAATCCCCAAACCATCACACTACCACCACCATGCTTGACTGTTGGTATGAGGTAATACTATGGAATACAGTATTTGGTTTTCAACAGACATAAATGGGACCCATTTCGTCCATAAAGTTGACTCAAGTTTGCCACAAAGCACCTGGATGATCATCAAGACTCTAGGAAGAATGTTCTATGGACAGATGAGTAAAAAGTATAACTTTTTGGACGACATGGGTCCCATTATGCTCTGTATCAGAGAATTCTACAGGAGAATGTCAGGCCATCCATCTGTGAGCTGAAGCTGAAGCACAGCTTGGTCATGCAGCAAGACAATGATCCAAAACACACAATCAAGTATACATGAAAATGGCTAAAAAGCAACAGATTTGAAGTTTTGGAATGGCCTAGCCAAAGTCCAGACCTAATCCCAATTGAGACATTGTGGCAGGATTTGAAACGAGCAGTTCATGCTTTAAAAGCAACAAATGTCGCTGAGTTAAAGTACACTGAACAAAAATATAAACGCAACATGAAACAATTTCAACGATGTAACTGAATTACAGTTCATATAAGGAAAATCAGTCAATTTAAATAAATAAATTAGGCCCTAATCTATGGATTTCACATGACTGGGAATACAGATATGCATCTGTTGGTCACAGATACCATTAAAAAAAGGTAGGAGCGTGGATCAGAAAAAGAGTCAGTATCTGGTGTGACCAACATTTGCCTCATGCATCGCGACACATCTCCTTCACATAGAGTTGATCAGGCTGTTGATTGTGGCCTGTGGAATGTTGTTCCACTCCTCTTCAAATGGCTGTGCTAAATTGCTGGATATTGGCGGGAACAGGAACATGATGTCGTACACGTCGATCCAGAGCATCCTGTTGGATTCTATCTTGAAATACACTTATTCATGTTCCCATACTATAACTTGTTGATTACTTTACATGTATAAGGAATGTTTATGTTGGGGTCAATGGAGGGTGGATAAGAACTAGGTGTATGGAAAGTTACAGAGTGAGGAAGGGGGAGTGCAGAAAGTTTACATTCTGTCAATACATGGTATTGTTAAATCTCATGGCTCCTATGTGCCGGGGGGCTAGGGTCAGAATGTTATATCTGGTGTTATTCTCCTGTCTAATTCGGTGTCCTGTGTGAATTTAAGTATGCTCCCTCTAATTCTCTCTCTCTCCCTCCCCTCCTGGAGTACCTGAGCCCTAGGACCATGCCTTAGGACTACCTGGCCTGATGACTCCTTGCTGTCCCCAGTCCACCTGGTCATGCTCCTGCTCCAGTTTCCACTCTTCTGCCTGCGGCTATGGAACCCTGACCTGTTCACCGGACGTGCTACCTTGTCCAAGACTCTCTCTCTAATGCACCTGATGTTTCAACCTCTAAATGCCCGGCTATGAAAAGCCAAGTGACATTTACTCCTGATGTACTGACCTGTTGCAACCTCTACAACCACTGATTATTATTTGACCCTGCTGGTCATCTATGAACGTTTGAACATCTTGGAGAAAAATGTGGCCTTAATGGCCATATACTGTTATAATCTCCACCAGGCACAGCCAGGTGGAGTGGCCACCCCTCAGAGCCTGGTTCCGCTCTAGGTTTCTGCCTTTCTAGGTAGTTTTACCTAGCTACCGTGCTTCTACATCTGCATTGCTTGCGGTTTGGGGTTTTAGGCTGGGTTTCTGTATAGCACTTTGTGACATCTGCTGAGGTAAAAAGGGCTTTATAAATTAATTTGATTGATTGATTGATCCTAAGGAGGGAGGCAAAGGGCAACAGTCTGGTTTCAGTCACTGATAAAGTAGGACAGTCGTGGATTAGGGAGGGGCGAGGAATTCGGACCGAGGTCAGGTGAGATGAAGTGAGAAGGAACAGTCCTATTCCATACACATATATTTTCACACCCACAGAGGTTCTAGCAGGAGGCAGGGCCATGACTACACCAGTGAGAGGAACCAATTTAAGTTCCTGACTAGCAACAGAGACGTTTTGGCAGTCTAGATGTGCAAGAAGTTGACTCAGCCTAGTAGGAGGGTATAAATATACAGTGCATTCGGAAAGTGTTCAGACCCCTTCCCTTTTTCCACATTTTGTTACGTTATAGCATTATTCTAAAATTGATTAAATAAATGTTTTTCCTCAACAATCCACACAATAACCCACAATGACAAAGTGAAAACTGGTTTTTAGAAATGTTTATTTATTATTACAAATAAAAAACAGAAATACCTAAAGTATTCAGACATTTGCTATGACAATCGAAATTGAGCTCAGGTGCATCCTGTTTCCATTGATCATCCTTGAGATATTTCTACAAATTGATTGGAGTCCACCTGTGGTAAATTCAATTGATTGGACATGATTTGGAAAGGCATACACTGGTCTATATAAGGTCCCAGAGTTTATTTACTTATTTATTTGTTTGTATTTACCCCTTTCTCCCCAATTTCATGATATCCAATTGGTAGTTACATTCTTGTCTCATCGCTGCAACTCCCCTACGGACTCGGGAGAGGCGAAGGTCGAGAGCCATGCGTCCTCCGAAATACGACCCTGCCAAGCCGCACTGCTTCTTGACGCACTGCTCGCTTAACCCGGAAGCCAGCCGCACCAATGTGTCGGAGGAAACACAGTTAAACTGACGATCGAAGTCAGCTTGCATGCACCCGGCCCGCCACAAGGAGTCACTAGAGCACGATGGGACAAAGAAACCCCGGCCGGCCAAAACCTCCAATAACCCGGACGACGCTACGCCAATTATGCACCTTAACGGGTCTCCCGGTCAAGGCCGGCTGTGACACAGCCTGGGATCGAACCCGGGGCAAACTATGTCAGCTTAGATGGGGAGCGTTGCTGCACAGCTATTTTGAGGTCTCTCCAGAGATGTTTGATCGGATTCAAGTCCGGACTATGGCTGGGCCACTCAAGGACATTCAGAGAATTGTCCCGAAGCCACTCGTGTTGTCTTGGATGTGTGCTTACGGTGCGATACAGTGCCTTAGACCACTGCGCCACTCGGGAGGCGATAAGGTCCCAGAGTTGACAGTGCATGCCAGAGCAAAGACCAAGCCATGAGGTCGAAGAAATTGTCTGTAGAGCGCCAAGACAGGATTGTGTCGAGGAACATATATGGGGAAGGATACCAAAAAATGTCTGTAGCATTGAAAGTCCTCAAGAACACAGTAGCCTCCATAATTCTTAAAAGGAAGAAGTCTGGAACCACTAAGACTCTTCCTTGAGCTTGCCGCCCAGCCAAACTGAGCAATCAGGGGAGAAGGGCCTTGGTCAGGGAGGTGACCAAGAACACGATGGTCACTCTTACAGAGCTCCAGAGTTCCTCTGGGGAGATGGGAGAACCTTCCTGAAGGACAACCATCTCTGCAGCACTCCACCAATCAGGGATTTATGATATGGCCAGACGGAAGCCACTCCTCAGTAAAAGGCACATGACAGCCCGCTTGGAGTTTGCCAAAGGGCACCTGAAGGACTCTCAGACCATGAGAAACTAGACTCTCTGGTCTGATGAAACCAAGATTGAACAAGATCTTGCCTGAATGCCAAGCGTCACGTCTGGAGGATACCTGGCACCATCCCTATGGTGAAGCATGGTGGTGGCAGCATCATGCTGTGGGGATGTTTTTCAGCGGCAGGGAATGGGAGACCAGTCAGGATCGAGGGAAAGATGAAGCGAGCAAAGTACAGAGAGATCCTTGACGAAAACCTGCTCCAGAACGCTCAGGACCTCAGACTGGGGCGAAGGTTCACCTTCCAACAGAACAACAACCCTAAGCACACAGCCAAGACAACACAAGAGTGGCTTCGGGACAAGTCTCTGAATGTCCTTGAGTGGCCCAGCCATTGCCCGGACTTGAACCCGATCGAAAATCTCTACAGAGACCTCAAAATAGCTGTGCAGCAACGCTCCCGATCTAACCTGACATACAGTTGAAGTCAGAAGTTTACATACACCTTAGCCAAATACATTTAAACTCAGTTTTTCACAATTCCTGACATTTAATCCCAGTAAAGATTCCCTGTTTTAGGTCAGTTAGGATCACCACTTTATTATAAGAATGTGAAATGTCAGAATAATAGTAGAGAGAATGATTTATTTCTTTCATCACATTCCCAGTGGGTCAGAAGTCTACATACACTCAATAAGTATTTGGTAGCATTGCCTTTAAATTCTTTAACTTGGGTCAAACGTTTCAGGTAGCCTTCCACAAGCTTCCTACAATAAGTTGGGTGAATTTTTGCCCATTCCTCCTGACAGAGCTAGTGTTACTGAGTCAGGTTTGTAGGCCTCCTTCCTCGCAAACGCTTTTTCAGTTCTGCCCACAAATATTCTATAGGATTGAGGTCAGGGCTTTGTGATGGCCACTGTAATACCTTGCCTTTGTTGTCCTTAAGCCATTTTGCCACAACTTTGGAAGTATGCTTGGGGTCATTGTCCATTTGGAAGACCCATTTGCGACCAAGCTTTAACTTCCTGACTGATGTCTTGAGATGTTGCTTCAATATATCCACATAATTTTCCATCCTCATGATGCCATCTATTTTGTGAAATGCACCAGTCCCTCCTGCAGCAAAGCACCCCCACAGCATGATGCTGCCACCCCGTGCTTCACGGTTGGGATGGTGTTCGTCGGCTTGCAAGTACCTCCTTTCTCCTCCAAACATAACGATGGTCATTATGGCCAAACAGTTCTATTTTTGTTTCATCAGCCAGAGGACATTTCTCCAAAAAGTACGATCTTTGTCCTAATGTGCAGTTGCAAACCGTAGTCTGGCTTTTTTATGGCGGTTTTGGAGCAGTGACTTCTTCCTTGCTGAGCGGCCTTTCAGGTTATGTCGATAAAGGACTAGTTTTACTGTGGCTATAGATACTTTTGTACCTGTTTCTTCCAGCATCTTCACAAGGTCCTTTGCTGTTGGTCTGGGATTGATTTGCACTTTTCGCACCAAAGTACGTTCATCTCAAGGAGACAGAACGCGTCTCCTTCCTGAGCGGTATGACGGCTGCGTGGTCCCATGGTCTTTACACTTGCATACTATTGTTTGTACAGATGAACGTGGTACCTTCAGGCGTCTGGAAATTGCTCCCAAGGATGAACCAGACTTGTGGAGGTCTACACATTTTTTTTCTGAGGTCTTGGCTGATTTCTTTTGATTTTCCCATGATGTCAAGGAAAGAGGCACAGAGTTTGAAGGTAGGCATTGAAATACATCTACAGGTACACCTCCAATAGACTCAAATGATGTCAATTAGCCTATCAGAAGCTTTAATGCCATGACATCATTTTCTGGAATTTTCCAAGCTGTTTAAAGGCACAGTCAATTTAGTGCACGTAAACTTCTGACCCATTGGAATTGTGATACAGTGAATTATAAGTGAAATAATCTGTCTGTAAACAATTGTTGGAAAAATAATGTGTCATTCACAAAGTAGATGTCCTAAACAACTTGCCAAAACTATAGTTAGTTAACAAGAAATTTGTGGAGTGGTTGAAAAACAAGTTTTAATGACTCCAACCTAAGTGTATGTAAACTTCAGACTTCAACTGTAGTTTGAGAGGATCTGCAGACAAGAATGGGAGAAACTCCCCAAATACAGGTGTGCCAAGCTTGTAACGTCATACCCAAGAAGAATTGAGGCTGTTATCACCGCCAAAGGTGCTTCAACAAAGTACTGAGTAAAGGGTCTGAATACTTATGTAAATGTCATTTTTCAGTTTTTGGTTTGTCATTATGGGGTATTGTGTGTAGATTGCTGAGGATTATTATATATATATATTTTTAAATCAATTTTAGAATAAGTCTGTAACGTAACAATATGTGGAAATAGTTAAGTGTTCTGAATACTTTCCGAACGCACTGTATGTGCTTGTGTCTTTATCTTTGCAGCTGTTTGACACAGTGGGGGAATAAACTTGGTTTGAGTTTTTCCTAGTCATTGAGTTTTTCCTCTGTTTGTTTAGAACCTAACAATCCCAAACATGCTCAATTGGTGACATGTCTGGTGAGTATGCAGGCCATGGAAGAACTGGAACTGTGTACTGATCCTTGCGACATGGGGCCGTGCATTCTCATGCTGAAACATGAGGGGATGGCGGCGGATGAATGGCATGACAATGGGCCTCAGGATCTCATCATGGTATCTCTGTGCATTCAAATTGCCATCGATAAAATTAAGTTGTGTTCATTGATCGTAGCTTATGCCTGCACTCTGTTCACAACATTGACATCAGCAAACCGCTCGCCCACACAACGCCATACACGTGGTTTGCGATTGTGTCAAATTCTCTAAAACGACGGAGGCGGCTAATTGTAGAGAAATTAACATGAAATTGTCTGGCAACAGCTCTGGTGGACATTCCTGCAGTCAGCATGCCAATTGCACGCTCCCCCAAAACTTGAGACATCTGTGGCTTTGTGTTGTGTGACAAAACTGCAGATTTTAGAGTGGCCTTTTATTGTCCCCAGCACAAGGTGTTCCTATGTAATGATCATGCTGTTTAATCAGCTTCTTGATATGCCACACCTATCAAGTGGATGGATTATCTTGGCAAAGTAGATATGCTCACTAACAGGGATGCAAACAAATGTGTGCACAAATTGAGAGAAATAAGCTTTTTGTGCATATGTAACATTTATGTGATCTTGTATTTAAGCTCATGAAACATGTGACCAACACTTTACATGTTGCGTTTATATTTTTTCTGCATGGAAGAGTGGGACAAAACTACAGGAACCGTTTGGTTGGTGTCATTGCAGCTAAAGGTAGCACAACCAATTATTGTTGTTACTTTTTCACACAGCGGCATTGGGTGTTGCATAACTTTGTTTATGAAATAAATCTAATAAGTATGTAATTGTTGTGTTATTTGTTCACTCAGGTTCCCTTTATCTAATATTAGGTTTTGGTTGAAGATCTGATAACATTCAGTATCAGAAATATGCAAAAGTAGAGAAAATTAGAAAGGGGGCAAATACTTTTTCACAACACTGTACCTGCAGTGCCGAGTTCATGAAACATGTGTTTCCTAGGTTGGTGAGGCCACAGACTCCTGGCTGGCCCCGGTAAAAGTCCTGTTCCTCCACAGAGTTCCTACTACAAGACATGGAAGGAGAAATATAAAATCACCTACCGAACAGTACAATAACACAAAAGGTACTGTACAGTACTCTCCTTAGTACAGATACACTTTTTTTGTCACACATATGGGAATCACTTTTACCACAAAACATTACACTACATTAGCAACACTAATTGTGGTGGACAGTACATTCTCTACACACTGATAATATATTTAAAAATAAATACAAAATAAATAAAAGGAACCCTCACATGATCTGCGGTCTGGAGCTGGGCCAGGTACCATCTGCATTCCTCATCTCCATGATCATCGTCTGCAATGCAGACAGGACAGGTTACAACACAGCTGCCATTTAAACACACTATCACTGTATCGCAGGAAGCAACAGAGGGATGCAAGCAGGTAGATGTGGAGTAGGGTGGGATGAGGGTCAGAGAGAGGGGAGCAGACATAACAGACATACCATGCCAGAGCTGAGGCAGGAGTCGAGGACACTGACGTGAACGTTCCGCAGCCTCTCACAGCAGGTGTCTGAGCTCTTCATCCACAGCCGGGTCTCTGTTCCCTCGACCACCTCAAACTGCTTCATCATCACCTTCTGAATTGTATCTGAAGAGGAAAACAATTAACAAACGCACATAAACTCAGCAAAAAAAGAAACGTCCTCTCACTGTCAACTGCGTTTATTTTCAGCAAACATGTGTAAATATTTGTATGAACATAAGATTCAACAACAGACATACACTGAACAAGTTCCACAGACATGTGACTAACAGAAATTGAATAATGTGTCCCTGAACAAAGGGGGGGGGGCAAAATCAAAAGTAACAGCTGCATTAAGTACTGCAGTACGTCTCCTCATGGACTGCACCAGATTTGCCAGTTCTTGATGTGAAATGTTACCCCACTCTTCCATCAAGGCACATGTAAGTTCGCGGACATTTCTGGGGGGAATGGCCCTAGCCCTAACCCTCCGATCCAACAGGTCCCAGACGTGCTCAATGGAATTGAGATCCGGGCTCGTCGCTGGACATGGCAGAACACTGACATTCCTGTCTTGCAGGAAATCACGCACAGAACGAGCAGTATGGCTGGTGGCATTGTCATGCTGGAGGGTCATGTCAGGATGAGCCTGCAGGAAGGGTACCACATGAGAGAGGAGGATGTCTTCCCTGTAACGTACAGCGTTGAGATTGCCTGCAATGACAACAAGCTCAGTCCGATGATGCTGTGACACACCGCCCCAGACCATGACGGACCATCCACCTCCAAATCGATCCCGCTCCAGAGTACAGGCCTCGGTGTTAAGCTCATTCCTTCGATGATAAACGCGAATCCGACCATCACCCCTGGTGAGACAAAACCACGACTCGTCAGTGAAGAGCACTTTTTGCCAGTCCTGTCTGGTCCAGCGACGTTAGGTTTGTGCCCATAGGTGACGTTGTTGCCGGTGATGTCTGGTGAGGACCTGCCTTACAACAGGCCTACCAGCCCTCAGTCCAGCCTCTCTCAGCCTATTGCGGACAGTCTGAGCACTAATGGAGGGATTGTGCGTTCCTGGTGTAACTCGGGCGGTTGTTGTTGCCATCCTGTACCTGTTTTCATAACTGTGACCTTAATTGCCTACCGTCTGTAAGCTGTTCGTGTCTTAACGACCGTTCCACAGGTGCATGTTCATTAATTGTTTATGGTTCATTGAACAAGCACGGGAAACAGTGTTTAAACCCTTTACAATGAAGATCTGTGACGTTATTGGATTTTTAAAAATTATCTTTGAAAGACAGGGTCCTGAAAAAGGGACGTTTCTTTTTTTGCTGAGTTTATATAGAGCTGCATAGCTTGCACACCGACCTATCAAAGCTACTAATGCACCTTTTGGATGTGTTTCTACTTACGGATGTGATCTGCACGGCTAAACTGTGCCGTCACAACATTTTCCATGTTGCTATGGAGACACAGGAAGATTTCCACAGGATAGACCTCAACCTTGACTGTGCTGGGTAGATCCACCACCTGAAATAGACCAAGCAATCACAGACAATGAATTGCCAAATACAAATGAAACACTTCAATGGCAGTTGTGTCTTTTCATAGACACAACATTGTCCTTTGAATGACGGTCTGTAGGACATAAAACTACCGTAGTCAGGTCCACGATCACATAGTAGTTTGTAGACAGATGTGGATGTACAGTCAGTTCCTTGATAGACGGGTGGGTTATTTTGAAACCAATAGGATGTGTGACCAACTTCGGGGGCAAAACAACTGTCAACTCCAATGGATTTTTGACAACAAATAGATTTTCACAATAAGCACTTGTCTCAAATACATTGTTACAATTGTTGGTTAGCTAGCTAAATAATTTTTGCCCTATTAGCATAGACATGAACTAAGTCAAAACACCTGAAAACAAGACATGGTATCAAGAACAAGATACAACTAGCTGAAACAAGCCACCTAGAATTCCCCAAATGGAAGCTTCTTGTCATTGTTTCTTGCTATCTGACTGTTCAGAATCATAACAACGCATAGCCTTCTGCCCCATCGATGCGCGTGCATAATTTTCATGAAGTTGTCAGTAGTGATGGGGGAAGAAATCTAAAAAGTTACATATCGCAACATTCTTTTTGCGCTAGTTGGCTGGACCTGCACAAACACTCCAGGATATTTAATTTATATCTTGTTCTCCATCTTTTTAAATAGGGAGCCAATTTGTTTTCATCACTTTTATTTCAATCACTGATCAAAACTGACATATGGTGAGCAATATGTTTGGACCATGGAATCACAATAAAATCATAGTATTGAATCGCAAAACATATATAACCGCGAGAATCAAAATATATATCGTATCTGCACCTAAGTATTGTGATAATATCATACGTAAGGTCCCTGGCAATACCCAGCGCTAGTTATCAGGCAGCCAGTCTATGTAACATGACCACAGGGTATGCAGGTTTTCTCTGCATCTCTGTGACCACTGTTTTACCTTCCGCTCCAGGGCAGGCTGATCATCGACCATGCCATACCAGGCCAGCAGATTGTGCCATGCGTCGGCAGGGATCAACACAAAGTCCTCATTCTCCACCAGACGCTCCTTCAGATGGTAGGAATCCAGTTCTGTGGGTTTCATAATCATCATTAGACAGCTTAGCCTTTTCATGTTGACACAACAACAGCATATTTGGGGTAGAAGTAAATGAACCAAACATAGAATAATGGGTCTTCTGTTGTTACAGGATATCCTTGTGATGTGACACTTACCCTCAAACAGCTCTGTGTTGTCGATCTGTCCAGGGAAAGAAGAGGAGTTCTGGTCTCCTGTCTCCACATACTCCTTCCACTGCTCATACCATCGCCTCTCCACCAGGTACCTGCATGTGTTAGTTATAAGAACAACTCAATTGGGGAGGCTTATATTTTGCCTGCCTACATTAACCAACATCACATTCCCCTAAGCTAGTTTTTCATCACTAACGTTCTATCTGATTGGGGTGTATTAGGTGTATTTACTGATACAATACTATAATGCCAGGTCGCAGTTGTAAATGAGAACTTGTTCTGAACTGGCTTACCTGGTTAAATAAAGGTTAAATAAAAAATAAAATAAAAATGGCATAACCACAATTGCAGCAATGGATATTTTATTTGGGCAGCTCGGCTTTGGCAAATTATAGCCAATTGTCTGGTTTCCTTTTTAATTGAGTTTGTTAGGACAAAACAGTACTTAAATGGCGTTTCATTCATTCACACTTCAATAAATATCCTGAACTTTATAACCACAATTTTTGCAACTATAATTTCCTAATCTGGGTGTGATACTGATAAAACGAAACTTTGCTGGTAAAACCGAAAGCAGCAGCCAGCTAGCTAATTGGGTTTATCGAGCTAACACTAGCTAGCTATGCAGTTAGCTAGCTAATTTAGATGGCGCTCACTAATAGGACAACACACAATAAATGCAAACTTTGGAAAACAAACAGAACACCAAAAATCTTAAACTAAACCGAAAAGATTGCAAGTTACTAGCTAGCTGTTCCTGTCCTGTAGCTAGCTAGCAGTTAACAGCTAGTTAACACAGGCGGGCTAGCCTGCTGTCAGTGTAGCTAGTTAGTTAACGTTTTCTTGGTTGTTAAAGCCAAAACTTTGACATGATCTTTCCCAACTGGGACATGATGTTAATCGTCATATTAATATCAAAATGTAAGCTTTTCCACAGCATGCTCTCCCTAAAATACTAACGCAGTGATCAAACATCATTCGCCAAACACCAGCGCTGAGATCCTAGGCAAGAGGATTCAACACTCTAACCAATGTTTATTCATTGAATTTGCCAAGAAAAAATTGCCCTTATCTAAAGATAATGGTAGATTATGCTGATTATGATATCTGTCATGTAAGCAACAGCAAATACAGTCAAGGACTCATCGCTATCATTTGTTGTTGTCGTGGTAGCTATCTACAGTAGCTACATCACTCAGTGTGGGTGTCAGTTCAGAGCAGAGGGCGGTAAGAGTCTCACCAAGTATCCCCTGCACGGAGTTCATGTTCCTGAAGCAGAGACTCGATTTCTTTGCGTTGAATCTCTAATCCAGGAGGTTCTGTAACCGTGGCTGAAGTAGTAGCAGCCATGACAACTCATAAATATCAGGATTCTGCAAGGAAAACACTGAAGTCAACTACCGCATAGATTCTGTGATAGGGTAACCGTACCGCACAGCAGTTTCCACAAGCTAGTTACTATAGCCACAAAGTAAAAATTGGCAATATCGTAACAATTTAGTACAAAAAAACCTTGCTTATTGGTCTTAATGTAGGTTAGGGTCAGGCATAAGGTAAGCAGTGTGGTTAAGGGATTTTATGAAGATAAATTGTAGAAATAGGAGGGGTTTATTACTTTGTGGCTGTGGTAACTAGGAATAACCCTGTGAAGCAGGCAAGAATATATAAGTACTTCCGGGTCAATGATTTTTGGAATCAGAGAGGAAAATGCGAAGCGGAGAGGGTGGCTAGAAGGGATCCAGCTTTTGTCAAATTAATATCGAATATAGCTTTTCGTATCAGGCATTAGTGGTGCGTTAGTAAAATCACTGGGGGAAAAAGCCATATTACAACCTATGTGTTGTGATAATTGCGTTGTTTGCTCAATAATCGGTTAGTTCATATGCCTTGCCAACGGGATATATAGTGCATTCGGAAAGTATTCAGACCCATTGACTTTTTACACATTTAGTTATGTTACAGCCTTATTCTAAAATGGATTAAATGAACATTTTTCCTCATCAATCTACGCACAATACCAAATAATGACAAAGCGAAAATAGTTTTTTAGGAATGTTTGCAAATGTATTAAAAATAAAAACAGAAATACCTTATTTATCAGACCCTTTGCTATGAGACACGAAATTGAGCTAAGGTGCATCCTGTTTCCATTGATCATCCTTGAGATGTTTCTACAACTTGATTGGAGTCCACCTGTAGTCAATTCAATTGATTGGACATGATTTGGAAAGGTACACACATGTCTATAAGGTCCCACAGTTGACAGAGCATGTCAAAGCAAAAACCAAGCCATGAGGTCGAGGGAATTATCTGTAGAGCGCTGAGACAGGATTGTGTCAAGGCACAGATCTGGGGAAGGGTACCAAAAACAATCTGCACCATTGAAGGTCCCCAAGAACACAGTTCTTCCTTAAATGGAAGAAGTTTGGAACCACCAAGACTCTTCCTAGAGCTGGCCACCCGGCCAAACTGAGCAATCGGGGGAGAAAGTCCTTGGTCAGGGAGGTGACCAAGAACCCGATGGTCACTCTGACAGAGCTCCAGAGTTCCTCTGTGGAGATGAGAGAACCTTCCAGAAGGACAACCATCTCTGCAGCACTCCACCAATCAGGCTTTTATGGTAGAATGGCCAGACGGAAGCCACTCTTCAGTAAAAGGCACATAACAGCCTGCTTGGAGTTTACCAAAAGGAACCTAAAAGACTCTCAGACCATGAGAAATACGATTATCTGGTTTGATGAAACTGTGGTATC
Organism: Coregonus clupeaformis; assembly: GCF_020615455.1. Lineage (NCBI taxonomy): Eukaryota > Metazoa > Chordata > Actinopteri > Salmoniformes > Salmonidae > Coregonus > Coregonus clupeaformis. The sequence continues at coordinate 59,632,575 of NC_059215.1, forward strand.
TAAATAATGATGCTAATTATGCTGTGAGAACAAGGAGTCCGCTTACACTGTACTTTGATTATAAAGGTTTATTATTTCAAAGGATTTCAGCGTAAGTTTACAGACATCTGCAGGCATCTGGAGAACAACGACCCAAAATAATATGTTGTTCTGTCCTCCTTTGTCTCCACCAAGTATTTATAGTCTTTACCATGATATGGGTGGTTTCCCCTACAGACCAATCCCATGACTCCACACAACATACTTCCTCTGTTTTAGAGTGCCCCTATAGAACTGTTCCCCAGATGCTTCCCTAAGATGAATCAACATCTTCTAAGATACCATTTGCAAACGTTAGCAAAGTCATAAATTCCTTAGACACCACATATTTCCCCCCTTCGAGACTAATTATGTCTCGAAAACAAAAATAATAGGATTATGACAAATAACAATTTATCTTATTGAGTATCTTTAACAATAAACCAAAAACACATCTTTCTATGGAGTGTAAATACATTTCTATGAAATATGAACAAATCTTTATGGAGTGTGAGAGCGAAAAACCTGTCTGGCAGCTTTCTTTCCAAATATCCATCAATCAATCAAGACAGTAAAATTCTCTCACGGCCCCTCTGCCCCAGGCAACCACCTAAGTACTCCAGATCAATTCATGAATCTTTATCAATGCATTTTAAACTATGATGCAATTTGAATACACATGAGAGCCTCAGCAAACAAAATACAATCAAAAATGTCCACATTCAGGCTGGTCGACCCATCGGACCCTCCTGTGGATTCTCTCTATCCCTGCCTAGACCCAATATCCCTAAGCATCCACGAAATAAACATAAACATCTGAGATCCCCACATGTACCCAATAACAGCAAATATCATTCTTCAAAAATTAATACAGAAAGAATATGACACAACTTATGTATTACACATGCAAATATGTCTATATATCATTGCAGACACTGGAATGTAGTCCACTACACTTAATATATCCATCAATACTCCATCCAGTCCCACTTGTTCATCTTCATCTAGATCAGTAACAGTTAACAACGACATCTGAGTGTTTTCTCCAGGCATCACAACTCCAACCCATCTCAATATCATAGCCTTCGCAAAAGTCAATAACAAAGTACAAAAGCAAAACATCACACACAGCGCTATCAGAGCTGCTACTAAAATCTGAACTATCACTGCTCCCACTGGGCCTAACTGATCTTGCAACCAAGCCTTCGCTGACCATCCAGCTCCTTCAGATCTACCAAACGCATCCCTTATATCAGGGGTGTCAAACTCATTTTAGCTCAGGGGCCACATGGAGGAAAATCTATTCCCAAGTGGGCCGGACCGGAAAAATCATGGTATATATAACTTAAAAACAACAACTTCAGATTGTTTTCTTTGTTTTAATATGATCAACATACAACATAAAGCTGGAGCCTGAGGACAGTGTGTCCAAAATAGTACAAGCACAACATCACTATTAATCATAAAACACGTCAAGTTTATTTGAAAATTCTAAAGAAAAAGAACACACAAACACACAATGCCTCAGTGATTAACAGAACTGTTTCACAGATCACAGAACTATATCAGGGTGTCATTTCTCAGGCAGAAATGTAGATAAAAATAATGAAATCCTGTTCCCCAAACAAGTGCAAGAACCACAGAGTCAAGAATAGGTTAAATATACAAATAAAATAAAATCAATTAAAAACAATAGCACATCAACATAAAAACATAAAGCTGGAGCCTGAGGACAGTGTCCAAAAGCACAACATCACTATTAATCATAAAACCCCTCAAGTTATTTGAAAGTTCTGAGGACAAAGAACACACAAACACACAATGCCTCAGTGATTCACAGAAGTATATCACAGATCACAGAACTATATCAGGGTGTCATTTCTCAGGCAGAAATGTAGATAAAAAATAATGAAATCCTGTTCCCCAAACAAGTGCAAGAACCACAGAGTCAAGAATAGGTTAAATATACAAATAAAATAAAAACAATTAAAAACAATAGCACATCAACATAAAAACATATAAACATAAATCTGAAAGCGTTGCTCAAACTCCCGTAACAGTCCAGTTATTTTATCTTTGAACCGCTTCATGTCTGCCACATGTTGGGTCGCGCACACATTTTTCAGACAGGGGAAGTGAGCTGCATCACCACCGGCAAGTTGCGTCTCCCACAATGACAGCTTCAACTTGAAAGAACGTATGCTGTCATAATACTGCGTGACAACTTTGTTGCGCCCTTGCAGCTGTTTGTTCAAGTTATTCAGGTGCTCTGTAACATCCACCATAAATGCAAGGTCCGGCATCCATTCTGCGGAATGAAATTCTAACATTGGTTTGCCCTTTTCTTCCATGAACTGTTCAATTTCTTCTCGTAAATCAAAGAAACGCCTCAGCACAGCACCTCGGCTTAACCATCTTACCTCAGTGTGGTATGGTAGGCCATAGATGTGGTCTTTCTCTCTGAGAAGGCTGTCAAACTGACGGTGATTCAGGCTTCTGGATCGGATGAAATTAATAGTTTGGATGACCACCTTCATGACGTTATCCATCTTTAATGACTTGCAACACAAAGCCTCCTGGTGCAAAATACAGTGAAAAGTCAAAAATCACGTCCTCCATTTGCAGATTGCACTTTCTCTCTGAACTTTGTCACAACGCCTGCTTTTTTCCCGATCATTGAGGGCGCACCATCTGTAGCCAGGCTGACAGCGCGGGACCAGTCCACTCGGACCCTGTCCAGCGCGCCCGACGAGTGCGGTAAAAATATCAGCTGCTGTCGTTGTATCTGTCATCGGCACCAACTCCACGAACTCCTCGGTGACGGTCAATGTGTCATCAACTCCGCGGATGAAAAAAATGGCCAGTTGTGCAACATCTGTAATGTCCGTGCTTTCATCAATTGCAACCGAAAACGCAATAAATGACTTTACTTTTTGCTTCAACTGGCTGTCCAAATCCACTGAAAGATCGGAAATCCTGTCTGCAACTGTGTTTCTTGTCAGGCTGATATTTGCAAAAAGCCTGCCGCTTTTCAGGGCACACAATCTCCGCTGCCTTCATCATGCATGTTTTTACAAATTCACCCTCACTAAATGGTTTTGAAGCCACTGCGATTTCATTAGCAATGAGGTAGCTAGCTTTCACTGCAGCGTCACTGATGTCTCGGCTGTGAGTAAACACAGACTGCTGTTTCTTCAGACCCGCCAACAGTTAATTCACCTTCTCTCATCTCCGCTGTCCTTGAAAGTTGTCATATTTGTCGGCATGAAGACTCACATAGTGGCGACGAAGGTTATATTCTTTCAGCACTGCAACATGCTCTGAACACACCAAACATACAGCTTTTCCATTCAATTCCGTGATTAAATAGGATGACCATTTTTCTTGGAACACTCTGCACTCTGCGTCCACTTTTCTCTTTTTTGACAGAGACATATTGGGGCAATGAGGGTGCCAAAGCACATAATATTAAAAGTAGAAGCCGTAATAAATATCGCGGGCAAAACAAAGTAGCTCATTGGCTGCACGTGCTTGACCTACTTGCTCTGCCCCGGTATAAACAGTTTGCTTGCTTAACACAATTGCTATTGCGCCATCCAGTGGACGCAATTGGAACAGCAGTTTATTTTATTGAAAAATTGCAGCGCATTTTTATACTTAAAAAAAGTTTTTTTTTTCAAAATCATCTCGCGGGCCGGATTAAACCCGTTTGCGGGCCTGATCCGGCCCGCGGGCCGTACGTTTGACACCCCTGCCTTATATTCTTCAATGCATCTATAACACTAGTGATATTATCTGAACTATCTGGGATCAAAGTATAACAATCTTCCCCCGTCAAATTCATAGCCAAACATAAGCCAAAATATAGTCAAGAGCCATGTCATGTTTCAACAGCGTCAGTCTGTGACTTCTTTGAGTATTCGACAGAAGGTTAAACCCTCTTATCGTTTCATTTGCAAAACCCTGCAAAGTATAGGTAATATTATCAATGTGATCTGCCAAAAAAGTTACACCATACCATGGAAAAAGTCCCAGTCCCCACTTCTCTCCTAGACTTATCCTCCAATTGTAGGCTTCCAGACTATGAAATTTCGCCATGTCCCTTTTCACCCTATTTCCAAACCTAGACTCAGATTTATCTGTGTCCGGTGCTTCCCCTCTTTTAATGGTAAAAACCTCATATGGAAGCTTCAACATCGACATGTAACAACATCCTGTCCATCCATAGGGTAAGAATATATTCTTTCTCTCCACAAACCCCAGATGTTTCTAAAATTCCCAATAGTCACATTACCATGCAAAACTTCTCTCTCCCCATCAAAGTCCTTCTCTTCTTACTAAATTAAACATCAAAAGTTACATTATATTTCTCATTACTAACCTTATGTTCCTGCTTACCCAAAGTCATCATATAATCATCACAATCTGATATTCCCATAAACATACCCTTTCCATCATATGTTTTATTAGAACAAAAACAGCTTTTAGCCCTCACTGGTTTCACCTCCAATGCTTCAGGAATCGCTGTTAACTGATTTTCCTTCCCATCTAATAAATTCACATATGTTAATTCATTTAACCAAGAACACTTAAACCTAGGCCTAAACAAATGCTTCGACAACGACATTATTGTATCTGTTAATGATTGTTGCTGATACAACAGCCATGATAAAGCATAAGATTGACACGTACTTGATAGAGGTTGAGCCACCTGTCAAGGTGCTGATGTGGATGCGGTGGTGAAGTCAAGCGCAGGACACAGAGGAATAAGTCAAGACGACTTTACTAATCACCTCTATAGGTACACACAAATAAACGACCTCAAAAACACAAGAGGCGAAACAAATACGCGAGTGCGTAAAATCACACGAAATGCCAAGGTACCGAACCTATACATTCATGACAGGCGGACAATAACACACAAAATACAAACATAACATAGGGGAGCTTATAGGTGACATAATCAATACAGAATACGAAACAGGTGCACTAACTAGACATGACAAAACAAACATTGAAAACATCAAACGGTAGCAGCTAGTACTCCGGGGACGACATCCGACGTCTCGAATCCACGATGGACCGGACTGAGTACGCCGGAGCCCCCTCGATGTCCAGTGGGGGCGGAGGAGTCTCCTGTATCTCATTGTCCTGGAGTGGACCAGCTTCAAATCAAATCAAATCAAATCAAATCAAATTTTATTGGTCACATGCGCCGAATACAACAGGTGCAGACATTACAGTGAAATGCTTACTTACAGCCCTTAACCAACAGTGCATTTATTTTAAACAAAAAAAGTAAGAATAAAACAACAACAAAAAAAGTGTTGAGAAAAAAAGAGCAGAAGTCAAATAAAGTGACAGTAGGGAGGCTATATATACAGTAAAATAAAGTGACAGTAGGGAGGCTATATATACAGGGGGGTACCGTTGCAGAGTCAATGTGCGGGGGCACCGGCTAGTTTAGGTAGTTGAGGTAATATGTACATGTGGGTAGAGTTAAAGTGACTATGCATAAATACTTAACAGAGTAGCAGCAGCGTAAAAAGGATGGGGTGGGGGGGCAGTGCAAATAGTCCGGGTAGCCATGATTAGCTGTTCAGGAGTCTTATGGCTTGGGGGTAGAAGCTGTTGAGAAGTCTTTTGGACCTAGACTTGGCACTCCGGTACCGCTTGCCGTGCGGTAGCAGAGAGAACAGTCTATGACTAGGGTGGCTGGAGTCTTTGACAATTTTGAGGGCCTTCCTCTGACACCGCCTGGTATAGAGGTCCTGGATGGCAGGGAGCTTTGCCCCAGTGATGTACTGGGCCGTACGCACTACCCTCTGTAGTGCCTTGCGGTCAGAGGCCAAGCAGTTGCCATACCAGGCGGTGATGCAACCAGTCAGGATGATCTCGATGGTGCAGCTGTAGAATTTTTTGAGGATCTGAGGACCCATGCCAAATCTTTTTAGTCTCCTGAGGGGGAATAGGCTTTGTCGTGCCCTCTTCACGACTGTCTTGGTGTGTTTGGACCATGATAGTTCGTTGGTGATGTGGACACCAAGGAACTTGAAGCTCTCAACCTGTTCCACTACAGCCCCGTCGATGAGAATGGGGGCGTGCTCAGTCCTCTTTTTTTTCCTGTAGTCCACAATCATCTCCTTTGTCTTGGTCACGTTGAGGGAGAGGTTGTTGTCCTGGCACCACACGGCCAGATCTCTGACCTCCTCCCTATAGGCTGTCTCATCGTTGTCGGTGATCAGGCCTACCACTGTTGTGTCGTCGGCAAACTTAATGATGGTGTTGGATTCGTGCCTGGCCATGCAGTCATGGGTGAACAGAGAGTACAGGAGGGGACTGAGCACGCACCCCTGAGGGGCCCCCGTGTTGAGGATCAGTGTGGCAGATGTGTTGTTACCTACCCTTACCACCTGGGGGCGGCCCGTCAGGAAGTCCAGGATCCAGTTGCAGAGGGAGGTGTTTAGTCCCAGGATCCTTAGCTTAGTGATGAGCTTAGAGGGCACTATGGTGTTGAATGCTGAGCTGTAGTCAATGAATAGCATTCTCACGTAGGTGTTCCTCTTGTCCAGGTGGGAAAGGGCAGTGTGGAGTGCGATAGAGATTGCATCATCTGTGGATCTGTTGGGGCGGTATGCAAATTGGAGTGGGTCTAGGGTTTCTGGGATTATGCTGTTGATGTGAGCCATGACCAGTCTTTCAAAGCACTTCATGGCTACAGACGTCAGTGCTACGGGTCGGTAGTCATTTAGGCAGGTTATCTTAGAGTTCTTGGGCACGGGGACTATGGTGGTCTGCTTGAAACATGTTGGTATTACAGACTCAGTCAGGGACATGTTGAAAATGTCAGTGAAGACACTTGCCAGTTGGTCAGCACATGCTCGGAGTACACGTCCTGGTAATCCGTCTGGCCCTGCGGCCTTGTGAATGTTGACCTGCTTAAAAGTCTTACTCACATCGGCTACGGAGAGCGTGATCACATAGTCGTCCGGAACAGCTGGTGCTCTCATGCATGCTTCAGTGTTGCTTGCCTCGAAGCGAGCATATAAGTGGTTTAGCTCGTCTGGTAGGCTTGTGTCACTGGGCAGCTCGCGGCTGTGCTTCCCTTTGTAGTCTGTAATAGTTTTCAAGCCCTGCCACATCCGACGAGCGTCAGAGCCAGTGTAGTATGATTCAATCTTAGACCTGTATTGACTCTTTGCCTGTTTGATGGTTCGTCGGAGGTCATAGCGGGATTTCTTATAAGCGTCCGGGGTTAGAGTCCCGTTCCTTGAAAGCGGCAGCTCTACCCTTTAGCTCAGTGCGGATGTTTCCTGTAATCCATGGCTTCTGGTTGGGGTATGTACGTACGGTCACTGTGGGGACGACATCATCGATGCACTTATTGATGAAGCCAGTGACTGATGTGGTGTACTCCTCAATGCTGTCTGAAGAATCCCGGAACATGTTCCAGTCTGTGCTAGCAAAACAGTCCTGTAGCTTAGCATCTGCGTCATCTGACCACTTTTTTATTAACCGAATCACTGGTGCTTCCTGCTTCAGTTTTTGCTTGTAAGCAGGAATCAGGAGGATAGAGTTATGGTCAGATTTGCCAAATGGAGGGCGAGGGAGAGCTTTGTATGCGTCTCTGTGTGTGGAGTAAAGGTGGTCTAGAGTTTTTTTCCCTCTGGTTGCACATTTAACATGCTGGTAGAAATTAGGTAGAACGGATTTAAGTTTCCCTGCATTAAAGTCCCCGGCTACTAGGAGCGCTGCATCTGGATGAGCGTTTTCCTGTTGATTAATGGCCTTGTACAACTCATTCAGTGCAATCTTAATGCCAGCATTGGTTTGTGGTGGTAAATAGACAGCTATGAAAAATATAGATGAAAACTCTCTTGGTAAATAGTGTGGTCTACAGCTTATCATAAGATACTCTACCTCAGGCGAGCAAAACCTCGAGACTTCCTTAGTATTTGATTTTGTGCACCAGCTGTTGTTTACAAATATACAGAGACCGCCACCCCTTGTCTTACCAGAGTCTGCCGTTCTGTCCTGCCGATGTAGCGTATAGCCTGCTAGCTGAATGTTATCATTGTTGTCGTTCAGCCACGACTCCGTGAAACATAAGATATTACAGTTTTTAATGTCCCGTTGGTAGGATAACCGTAATCTTAAATCGTCAATTTTATTCTCAAAAGATTGAACGTTGGCTAATAGGATTGATGGGAGAGGCAGTTTACTCGCTCGCCGTCGGATCCTTACAAGGCACCCGGATCTGCGTCCGCGATATCTCCGTCTCTTCCTCATGCGAATGACGGGGATCTGCGCCTTGTCGGGTGTCTGTAGGATATCCTTTGCGAACGCCTCGTTGAAGAAAAAATCTTCGTCCAATGCGAGGTGAGTAATCGCTGTCCTGATATCCAGAAGCTCTCTTTGGTTATAAGAGACGATGGCAGAAACATTATGTACAAAATAAATTACAAATAACGCGGAAAAACACACATAATAGTACAATTGGTTAGAGGGCTGTAAAACGGCAGCCATCTTCTCCGGCGCTGTTTGGGTCGGAGCTACCACCGGCCTGAGGAGAGACACATGGAACGAGGGGTTAATGTGATAATCATTAGGCAGTTGTAACCTGTAACATACCTCGTTCAATCTCCTCAGAACTTTAAATGGCCCCACAAACCGCCGACCCAGCTTCCGGCAGGGCAGGCGAAGGGGCAGGTTTCGAGTCGAGAGCCAGACTCGATCTCCAGGTGCGTACACTGGACCCTCACTGCGGTGGAGATCGGCGCTCGCATTCTGCCTACGTATAGCCCGCTGCTGATGTACATGAGCAGCGTTCCATGTCTCCTCCGAGCGCCAAAACCACTCATCCACCGCAGGAGCCTCGATCTGGCTCTGATGCCATGGTGCCAGAACCGGCTGATACCCCAACACACACTGGAAAGGGGTCAGATTAGTAGAGGAATGGCGAAGAGAATTCTGGGCAATCTCCGCCCAGGGGATATACCCCGACCACTCCCCCTGCCGGTCCTGGCAATATGATCTCAGAAACCTACCCACATCCTGGTTCACTCTCTCCACCTGCCCATTACTCTCAGGGTGGAAACCCGAGGTAAGGCTAACCGAGACCCCCAAGCGTTCCATGAACGCCCTCCAGACTCTAGAGGTGAATTGGGGACCCCGATCAGACACTATATCCTCGGGTACCCCGTAGTGCCGGAAGACGTGGGTAAACAAAGCCTCAGCAGTCTGTAGGGCAGTAGGGAGACCCGGCATTGGGATGAGACGACAGGCTTTAGAGAACCGATCCACAACGACCAGAATGGTGGTATTCCCCTGGGAGGGGGAATGGCCGTTGTGGAACGGGAAGGGGTTGTAACTTCCCCCTGGGCAGGTGTCTAGGCGCCTTACACTGAGCGCACACCGAGCAGGAGGAGACATAAACCCTCACGTCCTTAGCCAATGTTGGCCACCAGTACTTTTCGCTAAGACAGTGCACTGTCCGGCCAATACCCGGATGTCCAGAGGAGGGTGACGTATGAGCCCAATATATGAGACGATCCCGAATCTCGAGCGGAACGTACGTCCGCCCCACTGGACACTCTGGAGGAGTAGGGTCGGTGCGTAACACCCGCTCGATTTCCGCATCGACCTCCCACACCACCGGTGCCACCAGACAAGACTCCGGCAGTATGGGAGTGGGCTCAATGGACCTCTCCTCTGTGTCATATCGCCGGGACAGGATGTCTGCCTTACCGTTCTGGGACCCTGGGATGTAAGTGAGCTTAAACACAAACCGGACCAGAAACATGGTCCACCTAGCCTGACGAGGGTTCAGTCTCCTAGCTGCCTGGATGTACTCCAGGTTACGATGGTCAGTCAGAATGAGAAAAGGGTGTTGAGCCCCCTCAAGCCAATGCCTCCACACCTTTAGGGCTTGAACCACGGCTAGCAGCTCCCTGTCCCCCACGTCATAATTACGTTCCGCCGGGCTGAGCTTCTTAGAGTAAAAAGCGCAGGGGGCGTGCCTGAGCGTTGAGACAGTACAGCCCCAATACCGGCCTCTAACGCGTCCACCTCCACCTGGAACGCTAAAGCGGGATCCGGATGCGCCAGCACCGGAGCAGAGGTGAACAGGTCCTTCAGTTTACCAAACGCCCTGTCCGCCTCAGCTGACCACTGCAAACGCACCGGCCCCCCCCCCTTCAGCAGGGAGGTGATGGGAGCTGCTACCTGTCCAAAACCCCGGATAAACCTCCGGTAGTAATTGGCAAAACCCAAAAACCGCTGCACTTCCTTAACCGTGGTTGGAGTCTGCCAATTACGCACGGCTGAAACGCGGTCAGATGAAGGCGCAGGGGGGTCATTAAGAGATCATTCAGTTATATTTGATCGACTCTCCTGCGTATCCCGTGGTGCTGGGGCTTCCTTGGTTAATCACCCATGACCCCACCATTTCGTGGCAACAGAGGGCTCTCAAGGAGTGGTCTGACCAGTGTGTTGGGCGATGTCTAGGTGTTTCCGTAGGGGCGACCACGGTGGAAAGTCCGAACCAATTGCTCGCACTGCACATTCCTCCTGAGTATGAGGATTTGGCACTCGTGTTCAGCAAGACTAGGGTGACGCTATTGCCACCTCATAGACAGGGGGATTGTGCGATAGACCTCCAGGCAGGCGCTGCACTTCCACGTAGTCATGTCTATCCTCTGTCTCAAGAGGAGAAGGTGGCTATGGAGACATACATAGCCGAGTCTCTGAGACAGGGATACATACGGCCCTCCACTTCCCCTGCATCCTCAAGTTTCTTTTTTGTGAAGAAGAAGGATGGAGGGTTGCGCCCGTGTATTGATTACCGTAGTCTCAATCAGATCACTGTGAAATACAGTTATCCACTCCCTCTGATTGCGAGTATGACGGAATCATTACACAGAGCGCGTTTCTTCACAAAACTGGATCTCAGGAGCGCCTACAACTTGGTGCGCATTAGGGAGGGAGATGAATGGAAGACAGCATTTAGTACCACCTCGGGTCACTATGAGTATCTCGTCATGCCATACGGGTTAATGAATGCTCCTTCAGTCTTCCAATCCTTTGTGGACGAGATCTTCCGGGATTTGCATGGGCAGGGTGTAGTAGTGTATATTGATGACATACTAGTTTACTCTTCTACACGAGCCGAGCATGTAGCCCTGGTGCGTCGAGTGTTGGGTAGGCTGTTGGAGCATGACTTGTATGTCAAGGCAGAGAAATGTCTGTTTTTCCAGGAGTCCATCTCCTTCCTGGGTCATCGATTGTCCGCGTCAGGGAGAGGTGGACGCGTCAGAGGCCGGTATTGGGGCTGTACTGTCTCAACGCTCAGGCACGCCCCCTAAACTCCGGCCCTGCGCTTTTTACTCTAAGAAGCTCAGCCCAGCGGAACGTAATTATGACGACCTCTGGGTGAGTTGGGTGCCTACTCACCTGGAATGACTCCCCAGTGCGTAACCTGTTGCCTCGATTCCCTGGAGGCCCTCCCCAGCACAGAACCGCAGTGTGTCCTCTACGGCCACAGTTGGTGCAGGGGACGACCTCCCTCAGGATCTCTCTCCTCCTCTCTCTAGCGCCAGCACCCCCGAGCTCCATAGGGCTCGGCTCGGAGGTGCTGGGGGATGGAATGGACGGCCCCAACTCCGGACGTCCGCGGGTAGCCAGCAGGGTATCCAGACGGATTGACATGTCCACCAACTGGTCGAAGGTTAGATTGGTGTCCCTGCAGGCCAACACTCGTCGAACGTCCTCTCGCAGGCTGCACCGATAGTGGTCGATGAGGGCCCTCTCATTCCACCCCGCATCCGCCGCTAGAGTCCGGAAGTCCAGGGCGAACTCCTGTGCGCTCCTCTTCCCCTGTCGGAGGTGGAACAGACGCTCCCCCACCGCTTTACCCTCTGGGGGATGATCGAAAACAGCCCTGAAGCGGCGGGAGAACTCCGCGTAGCTGATGGTGGCGGCGTCTATTCCCCTCCATTCGGCATTGGCCCACTCCAAAGCCTTGCCGGAGAGACAGGAGATGAGGGCGGAAACGCCTCGTATCCCGAGGGCGCCGGGTGTATGGTTGCCAGGTAGAGTTCCACCTGAAGGAGGAACCCTGACACCCGGCTGCGGTGCCATCATATGCCCTCGGGAGCGAGAGCCGAATCCCACTGGACTCCGGAGCTGGTATGATGGGGCTGGCCGATGGTGGTGGTAAGGTAGGAGGAGGTGTGGGCAGGCCTTCTCTTTCCCATCGGCGCAGAGTGTCCATGACGCCTTGCATGGCGGAGCCGAGTCGCTGGATCATGGCGTCCTGGCTGCTGACCCGATCCTCCAGTGACTCGGTCACCGCCGCTGCTCCTGCTGACTCCATAGGTGGTGTGTTATTCTGTCAAGGTGCTGATGTGGATGCGGTGGTGAAGTCAAGCGCAGGACACAGAGGAATAAGTCAAGACGACTTTACTAATCACCTCTGTAGGTACACACAAATAAACGACCTCAAAAACACAAGAGGCGAAACAAATACGCGAGTGCGTAAAATCACACGAAATGCCAAGGTACCGAACCTATACATTCATGACAGGCGGACAATAACACACAAAATACAAACATAACATAGGGGAACTTATAGGTGACATAATCAATACAGAATACGAAACAGGTGCACTAACTAGACATGACAAAACAAACATTGAAAACATCAAACGGTAGCAGCTAGTACTCCGGGGACGACGAACGCCGAAGCCTGCCCGAGCAAGGAGGAGGAGCAGCCTTGGCGGCATCCGTGACACCACCGTCTCTAAGATTGAACCCCATGTGCCTGGTGCTGGAATTCTCAACAGACATGGACCCTCAAGATTCCTCACTGATCTCACAGAATGAGTTAACTGCTGGAACCAAAGATTCCTACCTGCCCATCCATCTTTAATTTGCAAAACAGAAGAATCAAATCCATATGCCTTCCATTTAGTTTCTCTCTTCCCTAACGAGCGGTATTGATCAGATATATCTTCTTGTCTTCCATTAAAATCAAAGAACTCATCCTGTACCTCCATGATAGTATTCTGCACTATTTCAGATGAATCTACATCATTCTCTACTACCATCTGCTCTCCTATTTCAACACTATCCTTACTACCATTGACATCACTCTCCATCCGTATCATAAACTCCTGAGTCACTCTTGCTACATCCTTTAGTTTCAGAAAAGTTGTTGTTGGTGTCTGTGTCATATTTCCTAAATTTGTTATTGCCGTCGTACCATTAATCTCTTTCAAAGTTACTATTAAAATAGTTGCTTTAGTTGATGTATTAACACTCTTAACTATTTCCAGTGGGAAAGTTACAGATATCCTCTGTGTATTATTTACTGTTGGAGTGGCTACTGTAATATACTTCTCCTGAACTCCTTTGGTGACTGTGGAAGCTTCAACAGACTTCAAATCTTCCATCATAAGCGTCACCTTACGAGTTACATAGCCTTTTAACCAAAAATTCTTAAACGGAACAAATGTTAATGCTTGCACTAAATAAGTACACATATATTCTCCCTGATCTTTCCATGTAACATTACGCAAAATAAGTGAGCAATCACTCATAACCCTCTTCCACTTCATATCGTTGTACAAAATATACTTCCTTTGACTAGGGGGCACAGCTTCTACTTCTGGTCCTGATAACAACACTTCTTCTCCATAATTATCTCTCCATGTGGGAGGAACGTCACCACCCCCACTCCATCTCTCACATCTACAAGGAAGATGAGCTGTACCACCCATCCTAACCCTAATGACAGTCTTTTCCTCTAAAATTTGTGCTGGAGCGATTGGCTCCCTTGTAATCAAATGTGATATATTTATAGCTTTAATAACTGTCAATGTTGAAAGAGTTGAATTGCTTCTCACTGTTGTTATAATAGGCTGAAGTGTTGATGTCATTGTTGTTGATTCATCAATTTTCCCTAAAGCTTTGAACTCTTTACTTGTATTTCCATCTATCACCACTAGTGTCACTACATTAACTCTCAGTCCCAACTCTAATCCCTCACTTTCAAACTGTTGATTATAAAAAATACATTTATAATCACCTTGATCTTCCTGCTGGGAATTGTAAATATAGATACTGCAATCACCCTCAATCTTCATTCTTCTCTTATCATTCAGCAACGCATACTTTCTCAATGCAACTGCTCCTAACAGATCTAAACTCCTGCCATATCTATCTTCCCACTGAACTCTAAATTTCCCTTCACCACTGTTCTCTCTCATGCACTTACATGGGAGCTGAGCTGACTGTCCTAGAGTTACTTAAACCCTAGTTTTCATAACTTTTTAAATCTGACTTTTCTCCTAACTTTTCAAAAACCATTTCACTGATTTATCCACAAATTCCTTTCCCACTAATTTGAGGATATGTGATCGGGAAGTCCCCACCTGCTTATGACTTCTTTACACAAGAACTTGGCAAACGACTGAGCATCTTTTAGCTTAGTTTGACATCTTATGCACCTCTTGGTGTAGGAATGTAACCAAGAATAACAGTCACACCCCTGCAAACATTATTTTTCAGACAGATTGTGCACTTTCCTATGATATAGTCAATCTATTCAAGCAAATATGGTTCCCAAAAACCCTACTCCTTTGTGATCTTTCTCCTAACCTCCCCCCTTGCAACATGAGCTAACCCATGTGCTTCCTGAATCATCAGACCTAATAGGTCTAGAGGCGCTACTATCAACCCCTCATGGTTTCTCCCAAAAACAAACAATTGATTGTTACTCTAAGGATTTTTTAATTGTCTTCAAAACACCTGCTTTCGAAAGTCCTTCAATTTGTGGTTCAATCCCTTGGATTGCTTCATCTTTCAATGGATACTGATTCTTCCAAGGAGGTCTGGCTCCTGGTCGAAGTTCAACTTTCACAGGTTGGGCTGATTTCACAAGTCCAATATCGGTACTGTGTTGAGACCACAAACATTCTGGAATTGTTCCAACATCTTCTCTTTCATAGGGTCTGAATTAATCTGCACACTGCAAATAGATTCATGTGTCATCCGTACAGCTTGTGGCTCTCCTTGTCCTGATCTTCACTCCTCCAAATCGCCAAATTCTCTTTCATCGGTACGAAAACAGCTTTCTCTGCTTCTGTCATCATTTCTCCTATTTGCTTCTGCTCATAGCCTTCCGAATCCAACAAGGTCACATGTGGCACACTCTTCTCAATCTCAAATTCTTTATTCAGATAATCGTCTGTGTTTATCTTCATAGCTGCTCCTTGTGGTCCTAAAATAATGCAACATGAGCTGAGTTGAACTTTCTTTGGTTGATGACTCAACCATTCCCCTGAGTTCGATTGGCCAGCATTCTTGAAATACTTGAGCGTACAATGAAATGGATATTCCGAAAGCCTCGCATCTGGCATATTTGCCACAATAAATTTCTCCCATATCTTAGCCTGCTTCAAAAAATCTTCACTGAGATTTCCAATCCAGAATACTGAAGACGAATCCATCTCTGTCATCATCAACAATTGGTAAACCTTTCCCTTTGGCACTTCTACCAGACAGCAGTCTGGTGTACATATTATTGTACAGTTCAACTTACACAATGCATCTCTTCCCAACAATGCAATAGGTGTATGTTCTGATACCAGTATGGGTATTGTAATTTTCTGATTTTTATAGCAGAGCTCAATTGGTTCCGTAAGAGGAATCAGCTGTTTTACTCCCTCAAATCCAATTGTCCTAATTAGTTGATTGGACATAGGGAGATGTGTAGCATCTTCAGGCCGAATGCAGGTAAAAGCAGCTCTGCTATCCGCCATCACTTCTTCAGAACTAGAATATCTTGTATTCTTCTTCTTCAAACATCCATCACCCCTTCTTTCCGCTCTGGCCAACCTCCGTCTGATCACAGGGTCATATCCACCCATGATCTCTTCTGAATCACTCTGATCATCATCATCATCTTCATCTTCAAGTTCCATCCTCCTGAACCTCACTCCACCCTTAGTTTCCAGACATCTCGTTTTCTTCTTACTTTTGGAGTTTGGATTAATTTTTATGGTCGTTTCTGCATGTCCTCTCTCTATTATTCGTTCATCTTCATCTCTGATGCAATAATCACCCTCCTGAATGATCACTGGAAGCTGAGGATAGACGTCCTTAAACTCTACTTCTTTCTCATAAGGTGGGGGTCTTTTTGCTGAATCCGTATGTGAGAAAGGTGTACTGACTTCTGTCATTAGTTTTTCTGTCACCTTCACCTCTTTTACCATTTTCTCTATACCTTTGTTTCTTTTATCGTTGGTATCTTTCATCAGTTTTTGTCCTTCATTTTCAAACAGCTTAAGAACACCCAGCTCTCTTGGTCTCTTTTCTTTACGTTGTTCCCTTTTTTCCCCCTTCTTTTGATCTGCCTTATGAATTGACAGAAGCACTTTCATTATGTTGATGACGTCAGGGTTAAGAGTCCCTTCCACTGGCCATGGTTGTTCAATGTCAGGCCAACGTTTATTCCATTTTCCAGATAATCTTGCAATACCACCAACTAGAGGATTACTATTTTGTACTACATCAACAGGAGTAATTACTTTCATCGTTTTTTATGTCCTTTTTCCCCATTGTAACAACTCTTTTATATTCCTTTATTGTGAATTATTTTATTATTTTAGACTATATAGCTTATGGTTCCCTCCCTTTTTAATATTTTCTTCATTTTTTTCTTCCCCAAATTAATTAATTAATCAATCAATTAATTTATGAATTTATTCATCAATTTACTTATTTGTTCATTTTATTTTATTATATTTTACCAAATTATTGATTAGTGGCAATCTTACCACATCCGATCAGGAAAAGTAAAGGAAAGTAGTCAACTTCAGAGCAATCCAAAAAAGAAAGACCTATAATCCAGCAACACTTCAGCACTCACAAACCAATTGCTTAATAAGCACCCAATGACCTTAATTTTACAGAATAATGTCAGTATTCGATTCCCAACACAACTCTAATCAAACCAACTTATGCACAAAAACTTCAATATGCAATTACATCAATTGATCAGTCTGTTGCCAAGTCCCTGTCAAATTGTCACAACATCAAATATGCTAGGCACACAAAATATCCTGTATGGGAAGGTGTTTTGTAAATAGAACAGTACTGGCCTTAGTTTGACTTGATCCGTTGCAGCACACCCTGTCGCGTGATGCACTCGTCAGCACCTCCTCTCTCTCCTCCTTCTCCTCCTCCTCGTCTCTCACATGACAGAAAAACAAAGGACAGACAAGAATTTAGTATTTTATACACTCACTGAATTATTTCAATCATTCAATATTCCTCTGTTCACATCCGCACTAAGAAATAAGCAAACAACTTAACTTAAATATTTATAGATAGCTCAATAACATTTTATTTTATTTATTTTTAATCCGTCAACATATCTCTAGTTTATCAATTCGATAGGTCTCAAGAAAACAGTTTCATTGTTAAACAACAGCCGATTTAACAAACAGAATACACTATTAGTGTCTAAATCTTTCTCCTTTCTTCTCTGTCTGCTCTGAGTCTGCGTCTCCCAGCAGCTCAGTGCAGGCAGGGGAGTGGCATATTTGCCCTACGTAACTCTAAACTCATAAAATCCCACGCATGCGTAGTTCATTCAACAATACGATTTCAGAGTGGATGGAGCTCTCTCCCAGCTAAACAACAGAAAGTAGAGACACCAACTTTGCCTCCGTTCTTCATGAGGCAAACAGTAACACTTTAACAGAGCTTACAAACCAACATAAAACGTTGAACACAAATCCTACTTTGAAGTTTCTTAACTTCCCTTTATCCTAATCTGCAGATTTATAGTTATTTTCTTATCCATTACAAAACATCTCTATACACTATTAAAAACTCCTCCCTGTAGGCTCATGATATTCTAATAGTTAGTAAACGTTCTCTTTTTATAGAGAGTCATGACATTTTTAACCTTAACGTCCTTCCAGGGGGCTCACATATAGTTAACAACCACCAACGTTCTCACCCACGGAGACTCACAAGATCTCCAACACAAATCCCATCCCAACATGAGTCGACACACAGCTCAGACACAACAGAGACGTCTCCACTCCACCATTTTTCTCTCTCACACACACACACACACATACACAGTTTAAGAGGCTTTTTCCGTTCCTACGGACCTCTAAGGTAGTATTCTACCTCCATTGCGCCGTATATTTCCATTGTTCCTAAATTTATGTTACCACGAGTTCGCAGACATTCGATGAGCGGTTACATCAATCATATACTTCGTCAACTATAAGTTGAGCGGTAACTTGCAACCGAATATATACACCACAACCCCAAGTCCCCTGGACTCACCTAAATTCACCTAACGTGCTTTTAGGATTTTTCGGCCCATCCTAATGATCGCCTCGTTTGAGGGCTTCCATAGATTCGCAATGTCCTAATTTGTATAACTTTCCTTGGCCTTATTCCTTCATTCTATTCTACAATAGTTATAGACACTCCCCCCCTGTTTGCGTAGTTACCAGGGCAAACAAATTTAGAATTTTAGAACGGACTCCTATCCCACAGCAAATAACAGCAAAATGTGCACACATAAGTCTTTTAAACGGTACATTTCTCCAGCGCAAACACCCATAAGCAAGCGAACCAACCAGCGCACAAAATTGTGAGAAATCTCACCTTATGAGCTGGCGTCTTGAGCGGGAGTCACTTCGGAGCTCATGAATGGAACACTGGAGAGACGCATCATGCCCCAAACGTTCCTCGTCGCCATTTTGTGGTATCTAAATAATAATGCTAATTTTGCTGTGAGAACAAGGAGTCCGCTTACTCTGTACATTGATTATAAAGGTTTATTTATATCACAAGATTTCAGCGTAAATTGACAGACATCTGCAGGCATCTGGAGAACAACAGACTCAAAATAATATGTTGTTCTGTCCTCCTTTGTCCCCACCAAGTATTTATAATCTTTACCATGATATGGGTGGGTTCCAGACTTCCTCTCTTTTATGGGGTGCCCCTATAAAACTGCTCCCCAGATGCTTCCCTAAGCTGAATCAACATCCTCCAAGATACCATTTGCAAACGTTAGCAAAGTCATAAATTCCTTAGACACCACACTAGTTAATAAATTACATATATGCGCTCACATATTTTATTTTGTAGTATTTGCGTGCACTTCCTCTTCAGGCAGCAGACCGGAGCAGAGGAGAAGAGCAGGAGACCGGAGGGTAACACTCAGCTCTGCACAAATGAGTTGTGAATGTAAGTAGTCAACATAAAACTTGCTTGAATGTTTGTTTCTGGAGGTTCAACGTGTTTTTAAGACAGACAAAGTGAGTCACGTTAGCAATGTAAAACGGTTATCCGTTAGGTTAGCAAGCTAACATGCAAAGTCATCCCGCCAGTTAGCTAGCTGTATAGGCTACATGGCTAGGCTAATGTAGTTGTAAAAAACTGGTTGAGCCCAACGTGCAGCGGTGGATAGTAAGGTATCATGTACTGCTCAATAAAAACTTCTGTGCTGGAGCTGTGTCAGTGTTGTGAATGAAAGCAGAAGCTAACTCCACGTGTTGTGCCTTAGGCTAACTGATAGCTATTCTCTGCGAGTTGAATTAGCTGGTTAATTTTTTTGTATAAATGTTTTTGTTATTGCTACGATAAGAATTTATGGATGCTACCAGCCCAACGTTACCTAACTTTGACTTATTTGTGTAATAAAATGTTTTGAATAGTCTAACAGGCATCTTACACATCTACTTTGTTTTAATCAATGTTGGTGTAGCTATATTGTTGTACACTTTTAGTATGTGGAATATATGACTGCAGCTTTTGATAGTTCTGATGGAGGTTTAAACTTCATGACAGGTGTCCTGTAAAATAATATTTTTTTGTGTGTTTTCAGGTTGCTGCAACAAATATGACTTGGCACTGTAAGTTGTGTTCAGCTTCTTTTACCACTAGAAAATATTTATTTAAACACTGCAGACTGCAGCACAGCCACTTTTCAAAAATGAGCCCACTCCCATGCCTCCATGATGACACTTAGTGCACTGAGTACTCATCTGTCAAGATATCATACTCAAGAACATAACAGCAATGCAAAGGAGATTCAGGAACTTGTGACTTTCAAGTGTCCTTTATGCACATTTCAGCAACCTTTTTCTGAGTCTGTACTCCTCAGTCACATAAGAACACACTTAAAAAAGCATGAGACAGTGGTATGCCCATACAAAGGTTGTAACTATAGCACAAATGTATACGCTTCTTTTAATTCCCATAAAGGTAGAGTGCATCAAGCGAGTCTTGCGTCAGACTTTGGTAGTGACATTGTCTATGAACATACTTAGAATCTCCAAGGCACCAACTCTAACATCACTATTGATGTGGATGAAGAGTGTCCAGTTCAGAGCACAGAAATGCAGGATGATGAGCAGTGTGATACTTCAAAACTAAAAAATCAGCTCAAACTTAATGCAGCATCTTTATTTCTAAGATGCAGGCTATCCTTCATGTGTCAAACACAGCTTCACAAGAAATAGTTGATCACTTGAATCAGATCTTCTCTTTATCTCAGCCATTGATCAAGGATGCAATTAATGATATATTGCAGAGACATGGTCACAATATCACAGATTCCACACTCAATGAAGTTGTCAGTGTTGTCATGGACTCTAATGTTGTATTTAGTGCAACCTCCAAAGGTGCAGAGTTGTCCTCTTATAAGCAAAGGAAGACATTTATAGAGCACAACTATCCATTGGTAATGCCAGTAGAGTACCATTTAGAAGCACCTGGTCATACCATCATGTATGTTCCAATCCTTCAAATGATTCAGGAGCTGTTTAAAAACACAGATATCCTGAGCAAGATCAGAGAACCAAACACTTATTATGTGTCATATCGTGATGGCTCTCATTTCCAGGAAAATGAGTTACTCTCAACAGAAGATCTACACCTAGCAATACAGCTATATATTGACGATCTTGAAATCACTAACCCTCTCGGCACATCACGTAAAGTTCACAAACTTTGTGCTGTATACTGGGTCCTAGCAAATGTGCCGCCCAAGTATAGATCAGCAATGCACACTATACAATTGGCCATGCTAGCTAAAGTGACAGACCTCCAGAAATATGGATATGCAGCTGTACTTGCTCCACTGGTTCGTGATGTTCACACACTTGAACAGGATGGTGTTTTCATTTAATCTGTTGGTCAGAATGTGAAAGGCTTCTGTGTTTCTGCTGACAATCTGGCTGCACATGGGTTAGGTGGCTTTTTGGAGTCATTCAGAGCAGATTATGTTTGCAGATTCTGTATGGCCACAAGTAAACAGTTTCAAACAACTGAGGTAAAAAAGGAGGAATTTGTCCAGAGAACCAAAGCGAGTCATGACATTCATGTACAAAATGTCCTCCAAGTTGAGAGTTCAAGCAGCCAATTTGGGGTTAAAGGTGATTGTGTCTTCCGTGAGTCACTTGAGCACTTCCACCCTATCACAGGTTTTCCTCCAGATCTACTACACAATCTTTTGGAAGGAATCGTTCCAGTTGAACTTGCACTTTGCATTAGAGAAATGATTTGGCTTAAGCACTTCACTTTAGAGTATTTGAACCAAAGGATCACATCATTCCCATATCAGCACACTGATAAAGTAAAGAAACCTCATCCAGTTCCCAAAACATTCACGACCCAGAAAACAATTGGAGGCAACGGGCATGAAAATGCCACGCTGCTCAGACTACTTCCGTTACTTGTAGGCAGTAAAGTACCAGAGGGTAATGTTGCATGGGAGGTTTTGATGGACTTGAAAGAGTTGATGGAATTAGCATTGTGCCCATCATTTTCTGATGAAACATTGGACTATTTTGTTTGCAAAATCAGTGACCACAGACAGATCCCACAAGAGGCTTTCCCTGAGTTTAGGCTTCGTCCTAAACATCACTATGTGGAGCATTACCCCACCTTAGTTAAGTGCTTTGGGCCCCTGGTGCATGTTTGGACCATGCGATTTGAAGCTAAACATCGCTTCTTCAAGAGAGTGGTGCATGACGCTCAAAACTTCAAACATTTCTTGAAGACACTGGCAATCAGACACCAACACATGATGGCATATCACCTTGGTTCACCATAGTTTTTCAAACCAAAAAACGCAAACATCCAGGGTTGACTCTGTTTTGGTTTCAGCTCTACCAGAAGTAGCTCAGGCTCACATTAGAGGACAAACAACTAGTGACACTGTCTATCGTACATCAAAGGTGACCATTGATGGCACAGACTATACCAGTGGCATGTTTGTGTCAGTTGGAATCAGTGGCGGACTGTCAAAATTTTGCAGACAAACACAGATCTACCTTGTGAATCACAATGTTTATTTTATCTGTTGTGATTATGACTCCTGGTATGTAGAGCATCTTCGATCCTATGAGCTGTCAGCCATACAGGGAAGCCTGTCTATCCACCTGCAATCTGACTTCAATGATACAATCCCACTCTCTGCATACAAGATTGATGGCTTGCTGCTGTTGACTCCCAAGAGGTTCATACAAGTGAGACAAAATTAAGACCACTCTATGGTAAGTAATTCTTCATAAAATCATTAATTGTTCATTTATTGGAAAATGTGCTCAATATAATCAATCATTATATAAATCAACAAACCTGCAAACAACAAACCTGCCTGATAAGTTTTGGAGACATGCAGTGTTTGTTTTGCCATACATTCA
Organism: Coregonus clupeaformis; assembly: GCF_020615455.1. Taxonomy (NCBI): domain Eukaryota; kingdom Metazoa; phylum Chordata; class Actinopteri; order Salmoniformes; family Salmonidae; genus Coregonus; species Coregonus clupeaformis. Next base: position 59,655,338 of record NC_059215.1, read on the forward strand.
TTTTTTTTTTCTTTCAAACACTGTCACTTTGGCATGGAGGTATAAAGCATTATGAATGCTGAACACGTTGGAGGTTGTCATTAATGATTATAAACATTTAGAAAGCCTTATAAATGCACTATAATGTCTGTGTGCTGATGTGTTTTTAACCTCCAAATCTCTTTATGTATTAAAGTGATGGCAGCTGAAGCCCCACAAAACATGATCCTTCATGTCATCGAGGCAGACCGTGTTAGAAAATTAAAACTCAGCTCCCGTCCAGCCTCTGTTGATGCAGTGATTGAGATTTTAAAAGAACAACTGGAATTGGACTGTGACTTCAGTTTGCAATACAAAAGATCCAGACTTTGATGGAAAACTCACTTGCCTTACCACAAAAAGTTACCACAAAAAGCCTGTGTTCATATTTCAGTTAGACAGGATTCCAGTTCTCTTGCATCAACTGATACCCTTTCAGATGTGTCATCCACAGAACGTCTGAGCAGATGGCCTCCAGGTCCTTTACAAATTCCCACATTTGCATTTGACGTTGAGCTGACACTTAGAGATGGGAATGCTGAATTTGAAAGGAATGAAAGACCTCTTCAGTTGTCAAGGGACCAAAAGCACAATATTTTAGACAAACTGGCATCTACCATATATGGTTTTAAGGCTTACCCCAGTGATAAAGAGATAGCAATGGTGGCTGAAGCTCTTGTGAGGAAACACCCCTGTTTAAAAGAAGCAGGATCTGACAATGGATGGAATGGCTGGAAGAACAGCATCAAGTTTAAAATGGGCAATTACAGGACCAAGATGAGAAGGGCTGGATGTCAGGAGGTCGCTGTAAATGCTGGGAAAAGAAGCCGAAAAAACCCTGAGAATGAACCTTCACACTCCAACATCAAAAGGCCTAAGTGTGCAGAGGTCAACTTTCTGCCTAACTTTCCTCAAGGAGAGGATCCCTCAAGTCTTGACGTTTTGAGGCAGGCTATTGTTGAGGAAGTAAAGAAGACTGAGAGAAACCTACCCCTTATTAGTAAGATGATGCAGAACACGTTGCCTTGCGACGACAGACTATTGTAATGTCCTGCCCACCGGTGAAAGAGCTAATGGACCTCTGGCCTGCTCTTCATATGCAGTCTGAGGTAAAATCATCATCAATTTAATAAATAAATTCATTTTGTAGGTTATGTTTTCTGTTTTTATCTTTGCTACTGTATGTCACATTATGTGTAATGTTGCCTAATTTCATTCATCCTAAAATAAATAATTGCTGTTACTGTCCTTTCCTCAATGGAGGTATATGCAGAGTTCCAACGGATAACTAACCAGAACCTACCTAACACTTTCTATGCCGAGCTTGATCGCCACACTCCTCGTTTGATGGCCTTATTTAGACAGAAAGCTTCCAAAACTGAAAAGACTGCAGATGCTTTGGCAAACATTTTCAAAGTCCATGATACACAGGTGATTATACATTTCACAGGTAGTCTTAGTGTAATGTTGGGAGTTTAATGCTTCAAATAAGCTTTTGAATTCCACAATTGCACCAGTCAGCAGGTTATTAGTGGATTTATGTGCAGATATTGGCAATTAATTAATTAATTAATTAATTAATTAATTAATTAATAATTAGTTGGGACTGTTTGTCATTGGGTTTGATAAGTAAACTTGTCACAACACTATTTTAATCTTCTTAGGAATTACATGATGTCCACACAAGGCGTACCACTGTTCTCCATGCCCTTCCTGATTATCTACTAGAGGAAGTCTCTGGATTTTTCAGAACATGTGTGGTAAATCCCAGTAAAGAGATATCAGGCCTATTGTACTGTAAATTAACAAATTCATATCTTCATTTCATTTCCAACACACTAGAATTTCTGTATATGTACCAGTGTTTCAACTACAAACCTCTGGCAAGATGTTTATAAGTGTGAAGTGTCATTTTGAGCCCATTACAGCATCAAAAAATCAACTGCAAAGAAAATCAAGTAGCCGTCATTAGCCTCACAGTGGAACACATAAAAGTAATCTCACTTTCTCAGCAACGAGAGCACAACGCAGCAGAATGAACAGGAGTCTTTCAGACTTGTGTATTTATTGTTATTTATATGACATCCAACTAGGGGTGGAACAGTACACAGAAGTCACGGTTCGGTTCATACCCGGTTCAGACATCACGGTTCGGTTTGGTACAATGGAGGGGGAAAGCAAAACAAAAATGCAGAAGGCACATTTTTTTATTGTGCATGTCTCAGGCTGTCCACTGAGCTAGCTGTAACAGCTTGAAGTGTATAAAGTAAGATGTAAACAGTAAACAAGAAGTATCCTGCATCATCTCCAGACTCCATCTGTAACTTGTAAACAAAATAAGACAATCAGCTAGTAGTGTGATATGGGAGACAAGCGCTGCTCTCATATGTGAATGCACAGAGCAGGGATGTTAAAAGAGCAGCTTCGGTTACACAGAGCAGTTGACAAGTTTTGGTGTTAGCTTCACACGCTAACGGCAAAGCTAACAGCTAACGGCGGAGCTAACAGCTAATACCGGAGCAAACAGCGAATCAAACGGGCCTGGAGGCCATTTGTGGTCGAGGCGAGAAGGGATACAGCTACATCCGTGTTTGGTTGTATTTGGAAGGGACTAGTTCACTTCATGTGGACTCTTCATTTGGACTGGACTGACTGACTCGACATGTAGGCGGGGCTCGGGAGCTTCAGAGCTAAGGGCAGGGCTACAGATTAGGTGTCCCTAAAGAACCGCTTGTCTAACAGTAGTTCCGCATTACATTCATTAATTTGCACTCAAGTTTTATTTATTTTTATACTGTGTATTCTCCGTGTAAATTCATGTACCGTACCGAGACGCCCGTACCATTTCGGTTCAATACAAATACATGTACCGTTCCACCCCTACATCCAACTGTAATCAAAATTGCCACAGCCATAGTTTCAGTAAATGTGATTAGTATATGTTCTCCTTCATTTTTTAAAGGATGATATGGATGAGCCAGACCTGTGGGATGCATCAGTGGTCCTCCTTACAACAGTCAGTGATGATGCCACAAGCCCAGTTCACTACCACCCAGTGAGAGTCTCTGTCGTCCTAGAGGGTGATGTGGTTGTCAATCTCCCCAGGCTTGCTGATGCCTTCCTGGTAATGTTCGGCCTGATTTATGCACTACATCTCAGCTATCCCAAGGGACTGACAAACACTTTTGAGTTCACACAGAAAATCTTACTTGGTCTTGATGACTCTAAACTGTCACCCAAGCTGCAGACTCTTAAAAATTAGCTGATGTTGTATGTGTAACTGAAGATCTAAAAAGGAGTGGTGGATTCTGATGGCTCACTCTGTTAGAGCATAGTCCACAATGAGAATATGTCATGTCAGGTCCATGTTGAATACTGTTCAACTGTTTATGTTAAAGTTGCTGCTCTACTCAACTGGTTTTCAGCCAAATGGCACAAAGTACACACTGTCTTTGTACGTTTTAATGTACATTTTATTGTTATTAAACTGAAAATCAGGGTTGAATTAAGTGTTTATATATGGATTATATTTTTATTCATAATTCAAATTGAAAGGCCAAAGAGAAAACGAAGCGAGATCAAATTAAAAATATTATTATTTTACTACACTACTAGGAAAAATCATGCCATAATTAAATTTAAAAAGTCAAATTTAAAATGCAAAGCTTCAACTGTCAGCTGGAAGTCGTTTCAGACCCTCCCACCAGCCGTTGGGCCATGCCTCCTCATTTAAATTGACACCTGTCACTTCTAAATGAAAAGCTTAAATCAAAATGTAAAAGGTGAATCTGAAAATGTCAATGTCAAATGTAAAACGTAAAATTCAAAAGATAAAATGTCAAATTGAAAATTATAAAGGGGAAAGGCTAAAATAAAACAATTATATTTTAGATTTGAATTGAAGTATTTCCATTTTAAGCTTTTACATCATACATTTAATTATGGCATGATTTTTCCTAGTAGCGTAGTAAAATAATACTATTAATTTGATCTTGCTTCGTTTTCTCTTTGGACTTTCAATTTGAATTATGAATAAATATATCCTCCATATTTATACACTATGGCATTTTGTTTTTAAAATGTGTACTATATAGCTTTGGGAAGTACATTTTTATCAGAAAGGAAAGCTCTTCATTGATACATTTTCATAAATAAATAAACTGTCCTCAAAGTTTCAGGCTACTTTACTTTAGTAAAGTAGCCACCTTTCTAGTCGGAAACAGTGTTATAGGGACTGTATTTTCTTCTGAGGATGGGATGTTTATTCAGTTATGGAAATGGTTAAAATAATTTTTATTGTCTTATTAATATATAATTAATTTTGCTTTTCGAGTTTGAATTAATTTTCTAAAACTATACAGTGCACCCTGAAGTTGCTAGATTTGAACCAGATAGCCAAAGGAAGGCTAAACACTGCCTTTGTACATGTTAATGTACCGTTTTGAAATTTTAACAGTTTTAGTTGTGAAGAATTTACAAGCAATTTGTTTATACATTGCTGCACTGCAAGTTTACAACCAGATGGCCAAAAGTGTGCCTTTGTAATTGTTTATTTAATTCTCTTTTTAATTCTTAATTATTTGTATTACTATTATTGTTATATTACTATTATTATTAAATAGATTGTTTCATTTTGTGCTAAAAGGCACAGGTGTGGGCAAATAATCTTTCTAAACAAATGTTTGGTCACCACCCAAGACTTGCTGATGCCCTCCTGGTAATGTTGTATTAACAGTTTATAAGCTATTTGTGATATAATGATATTTTCTTAATGTAATTTTAGCTTTTCTGAGTTTGAATATGTTCTACTATTACATAGTTCATCTTAAAGTATAAACAAAATGCCCAGAAGTCGACTTGTTAATTGTTATTTTTTATTTATGTTTTTTTATTTAATATTTTTTTGCTAAAAGACTGGGCAAGAAAAGTTTATACTAAACATATGAATAGATTATGTTTTTTTGTTTGACCTTTAAGTCAAGAGTACTTATTATTTTTAAGGCAATCAGTTGCCACAAATATTTTAAGTTTGGTGGTAAATTATTTTGAGTTGTAACAAGTCTATGTTTTTGAGTTATGAGTAATCAGAAGATTGATTGAAAAAACGAATAAATGTTAAGTTAACTCAGGATATTTATGTTTCATTTTCATGCTTGAAATTATTAAGTTCTCTTGAGATATTGCAATGAGAAAGATGAATAAATATTCTGAGTAGCATAAACTGAAAATGTTTGAGTTGGCTTAATCAGTAAATTTAATTGAATTATAATTTAAAATTACATTTAACATGAACTCCAAATATATAAGCAATGATATACTCAAATGTTTGAGTTTATGAACTCAAAAAAACTGTGGCAACTGATTGCCTCACTTTCTTAAAGTTCTGCTTACTTATTCGGGTTTACAGTGTATATGTCTGTGCTATGTGCAGGCAGCTAGTATAATTATTGTTTGTGAAGTAAGTATGGTGATTATTATTAAGGTTCTGGTCGTTCTGAGATACCAACAAGTAGGCTATACAATATCAAGACATACAGTGGGGAAAAAAAGTATTTAGTCAGCCACCAATTGTGCAAGTTCTCCCACTTAAAAAGATGAGAGAGGCCTGTAATTTTCATCATAGGTACACGTCAACTATGACAGACAAAATGAGGAAAAAAAATCCAGAAAATCACATTGTATGATTTTTAATGAATTTATTTGCAAATTATGGTGGAAAATAAGTATTTGGTCAATAACAAAAGTTTCTCAATACTTTGTTATATACCCTTTATTGGCAATGACACAGGTCAAACGTTTTCTGTAAGTCTTCACAAGGTTTTCACACACTGTTGCTGGTATTTTGGCCCATTCCTCCATGCAGATCTCCTCTAGAGCAGTGATGTTTTGGGGCTGTCGCTGGGCAACACGGACTTTCAACTCCCTCCAAAGATTTTCTATGGGGTTGAGATCTGGAGACTGGCTAGGCCATTCCAGGACCTTGAAATGCTTCTTACGAAGCCACTCCTTCGTTGCCCGGGCGGTGTGTTTGGGATCATTGTCATACTGAAAGACCCAGCCACGTTTCATCTTCAATGCCCTTGCTGATGGAAGGAGGTTTTCACTCAAAATCTCACCATACATGGCCCCATTCATTCTTTTCTTTACACGAATCAGTCGTCCTGGTCCCTTTGCAGAAAAACAGCCCCAAAGCATGATGTTTCCACCCCCATGCTTCACAGTAGGTATGGTGTTCTTTGGATGCAACTCAGCATTCTTTGTCCTCCAAACACGACTCGAGTTGAGTTTTTACCAAAAAGTTATATTTTGGTTTCATCTGACCATATGACATTCTCCCAATCCTCTTCTGGATCATCCAAATGCACTCTAGCACGGGCCTGGACATGTACTGGCTTAAGCAGGGGGACACGTCTGGCACTGCAGGATTTAAGTCCCTGGCGGCGTAGTGTGTTACTGATGGTAGGCTTTGTTACTTTGGTCCCAGCTCTCTGCAGGTCATTCACTAGGTCCCCCCGTGTGGTTCTGGGATTTTTGCTCACCGGTCTTGTGATCATTTTGACCCCCACGGGGAGAGATCTTTCGTGGAGCCCCAGATCGAGGGAGATTATCAGTGGTCTTGTATGCCTTCCATTTCCTAATAATTGCTCCCACAGTTGATTTCTTCAAACCAAGCTGCTTACCTATTGCAGATTCAGTCTTCCCCAGCCTGGTGCAGGTCTACAATTTTGTTTCTGGTGTCCTTTGACAGCTCTTTGGTCTTGGCCATAGTGGAGTTTGGAGTGTGACTGTTTGAGCTTGTGGGCAGGTGTCTTTTATACTGATAACAAGTTCAAACAGGTGCCATTAATACAGGTAACGAGTGGAGGACAGAGGAGCCTCTTAAAGAAGAAGTTACAGGTCTGTGAGAGCCAGAAATCTTGCTTGTTTGTAGGTGACCAAATACTTATTTTCCACCATAATTTGCAAATAAATTCATTAAAAATCCTACAATGTGATTTTCTGGAATTTTTTTCCTCAATTTGTCTGTCATAGTTGACGTGTACCTATGATGAAAATTACAGGCCTCTCTCATATTTTTAAGTGGGAGAACTTGCACAATTGGTGGCTGACTAAATACTTTTTTTCCCCACTGTATATGTATTTTTCTATTAGTGTATTTGAGTTTGTTCTGTCGTTTCTGGATGATTAAATTGAAATTGCATCCAACTTTATATGGCTTGTTTTAGATATAGTGATATTTGAGAATTGATTTCATTTCAAATAACTGAAAGTGAGAGGTTGTAATCTGAATAAAGGGGGAAAATGCCATTTATTGAACGTGGTGAGACAGTCTTACACATTTCTAGAGAACCAGTTCGGATTTAAGTATAACTTTTGTATGACTGAAGCTTTTAGTGGTAGGTCCAAGCTTAAAATATTTAATCAATTCTGTCCTCTCTATTGATATTCATTTTATAAATAGGCCCGTTTAATTTTGTCTGGCTTGCTGTTCCAAATCAAATGGAATATTTATTTTTCATATAAATTAAAAAACTGTTCGCTAGGTGTAGGCAAGACCGTCAACTGGGATAATACTATAGAGTTAATCAGTGTGATGTGAGGCTTCTTGTTTGCACGGGCAATGTCTCCGGCCAACACCAGGATCTCAGCAGTCAGGCACTCGAGCACGGCAGCCAGGTAGACTGGTGCGACAGCGCCCACACGCTCGGCATAGTTGCCTTTGCGCATCAGCCTGGGCATCTCGTAATCCATCTTGATTTAAATGTTCATGTAAAATGTGTTCCCAACATTGAAAGAATGTCTGTGTTTGTGTGTGATTTTTTTTATTCCAGGAAGATGAAGGGGGTGATGTCCTGCAGGACCTAGCAAAACATGTAAGGAAAATCGTTGTGTACTAACCTGGGATATTTACGTTAAGGATTATGTTTACCAATAGATGACAGTATTGACTCAATACGGGGTTTGCTTTCCGCTATTGGTAGCCGTTCAAATGTCTGACATATAACCGTGCTCGAGAAAGCCACAGGTAGCGTAATGTATTTCAGCAGATTTCGTGCGTTTCTGTGTGAAAAGACACGAATTTATGTGCTACTTAATTCGTGCGAAAAGACACCAATTTAACCAGTAGGCTACACACAACAACCATAAACGGATAGCCTATTTTTCTTTATTTTCTTTATTATAGTTGTGAATATACAGAAATGTTGTCTTTATTTAATAATGTTTCAAACATTGTAGTTGTATGCCTATGTACTGTTTGAGATTTTCTGAACATCATTTATGAGAAAATACACACATTTACGTGCAACTTAATTCGTGGGAAAAATTGTTTTATTAATGTTAACGCTGTTTTCTATGCTTGATTTCGATTAATACTTTGGGATACTGGTGCACTTTTGGTCAGAAAGGCCCCTTTTTCGTGTAGGCAACAGTACACGATTTTCTTCATAATGCATTTCATATTCCGTATAGCCTAAATTACACAATTTTCTTCATAATTCATTTAATACATGTTAAAGAGGTTAATGTAAAATAATGAAATGTCGGCTTTCACTTATGGCACTTCCAAGGCCTTTCTATTATGGTTATGTCAATCATATTATATACTTGTTGTAACACGTTCAACCAGTTAGCAAGTCAGAAATGTCAGTTTCCAAGTACCGACTAGCACTTGAATGCTGTATTATGCCAACTTCACATTCTCGTGGAAAATGGGAAGTTGTAACTCCGACATGATTGTGTTCAAGTGGTTTTGAAGTCGGAACAATTCTTAAACCAATAAGATTGGCAACAACATTTTCACAATTTCTCACTTGTAATTCGAACTTGTAGGGTCATTCAAGTGAAACTTCCCAGTCGGAACTAGGTATTTCCGATAACTCTGCTAGCACCCTGAACGCGACATTAATATGTGTGATCGACAACAGTAGGGTCTGGGTCCCGGCGTGTCCAGTCCCCATACCCATTCCATAGGAGTGAGTGTCAGTAGTCTACTATATGTCCGTGCTATGTGAAGTAAGTATGGTGATTATTATTAAGGTTCTGGTCATCTGAGATATCAAGAAGTAAGGATATACAATATCAATAAATATATATTTTTTTCTATTCGTTTTTTTCCACAAATAGACAGGTATTTTTACCTTTCCTTGGTAGCAAGATCTTATAATTTTTTGCTAACTTTCTATTAACATTTAATAGAGTGAGATCATTTTATTTATTTTGGGATATGTATCCACATCACCATCAGACCATTTTATTGGTAAACTACAAGTTGTATTGTCAGTGATCCAATTTACAGTTTAGTCATTTAGCAGACGCTCTTATCCAGAGCGACTTCCAATTAGTGAGTGCATTCATTTTTCATTCTGGCCCCCGTGGGAATCGAACCCACAACCCTTGCGTTGCAAGCGCCATGCTTTACCAACTGAGCTACAGGAGGGCCAATACCTTATATAGTACATTTATCATAATGTGGTTCTATTCCAGAGAGGTTAGAAAATGTATCTAGATCCTCTGAGTCTGCAAGTACGTTTTAAGCTGAGTTCTATGAACATTGTCCAAAATCATGTTTTAGGCCAAATCCGCAATGTGACCAGTTCAGCATATGACAGGAGACACTGTTTGAGTGTAACAAACGTGAAACATTTCTTTTAGCCATTTCGCATGAAAACAGGGTCCAAAATCATGGGTTTTCGTTCAGCACTGGAAGGACAGGCGCGCTCTACAATTGGCAAGGGTTTTCAAGTCTGCAAGTACGTTTTAAGCTGAGTTCCATGAACATTGTCCAAAATCATGTTTTAGGCCAAATCCACAATGCGACCAGTTCAGCATATGACAGGAGACACTGTTTGAGTGTAACAAACGTGAAACAATTATTTTATCAATTTCGCATGAAAACAGGGTCCAAAATCATGGATTTTCCTTCAGCACTGGAAGTACAGGCGGGCTCTACAATAGGCAAGGGTTTTCAAGTCTGCAAGTACGTTTTAAGCTGAGTTCCATGAACATTGTCCAAAATCATGTTTTAGGCCAAATCCGCAATGTGACCAGTTCAGCATATGACAGGAGACACTGTTTGAGTGTAACAAACGTGAAACATTTCTTTTAGCCATTTCGCATGAAAACAGGGTCCAAAATCATGGGTTTTCGTTCAGCACTGGAAGGACAGGCGCGCTCTACAATAGGCAAGGGTTTTCAAGTCTGCAAGTACGTTTTAAGCTGAGTTCCATTAACATTGTCCAAAATCATGTTTTAGGCCAAATCCACAATGCGACCAGTTCAGCATATGACAGGAGACACTGTTTGAGTGTAACAAACGTGAAACAATTCTTTTAGCCATTTCGCATGAAAACAGGGTCCAAAATCATGGGTTTTCGTTCAGCACTGGAAGGACAGGCGCGCTCTACAAT